>NC_068361.1:46363175-46498618 GCF_020536995.1 Dreissena polymorpha | reverse complement strand
AACAATGTTTAATCTTGTAATCTAAAGTGACAAGGCTTTCTCTGACGCAGTCTATCGTGTCTATCGGTATCGTTCTGTACTTACTTCACGTAATTAGTAATTATTGTAACTACATAGCTGTTCACAATATTCCAAAATGTACCATTAATTAGCAAAAAAAAAACAACAACCGCGTTATACTGTATTAAATTACGATTGTTTTTTTTACTACCAGAAAGCATTCACATGTTGATTAAAGTCAAATTTATTTTGTTTCCGTCGAACTTCAAGAGCGATAAACATATACATGTATGCGCTTAGCGGCCATTTGGCCGTTGGCTCCAGCCTTATTTGCTTACGTTTAATAAGATAGAGGCGACGCACTGGTTCAAGTGGTAACTTTGTTTTTTATCCTGGTGAATGCACTTTGTACACTGCATCTCTCAACCTTTGTATAAAATATTAGTTACAAGCAAGGGTCAAACATGCAACCATTGGTTTGTGAAATGAGTGCGTAACTTGTAGGCGAAAGATCGTAACGTGATAAGATGTTTTTTTACGAAAACAGTCCATATGATCCCCGTTTTAAACACACTTAGCTAAATGGGTGCGTTATGTGACATCCCCGATTAGCATAAAGCAGTTGGTTAATCCGGTACGAAACATTCCACCTACACTGGATTTTCGCAAATGCAAAAGTCCAGTTTTAATCTGATATAATCCAGAGTGTTCCTGACATAGAAATGTGATGATCGATCAATCAGTTAGTTATACTCTTGCTATCATTAGTCGACATTTTCAGGGACTTGTACCTCAGTCTGCCCCTCACCCTCATCCTCTCCACGCTCGTGTGCGTCGTCGGCATCGTCATCTACGCAACCTACCACTCGTGCGACCCTTAACTACTTGGACTTGGCCACGTGCATGCGCGCGATCAGGTACGGAGAGTTTACATGCCCTCAAATGTGATTGCATTAATGCACGCTTTGTACTGACTTGCTCGATAGCAATTTTCAATCGATACAAGATCGAAGAGTTGAATGGTCTAGTGGTTGCTTGTTTGATTTTGTGCTCTCGAACCTCTCCGGCTCGAATCCAAGTGAAGGCACATATTGTTCAACTGCTTAATGTTACACTATAGTAGTTAATTTATTGAGATTTGTATTCCGAATCTGATAGCTTGATTGGTTATTCATGTTATGGTATTTTCCAATTATCCGTCAACAGTTCCTTTTACAGACGTTTAAAAAATAATTTTCTTGGCATATCAATCTTTTTAAACAACGGAATTCCTATTCATTTATGTTCAAAGTTAGCACATTTTTGTTATAATCACCACAATTCGTAAAAGTCCGAAATGACGGACGTCCCTATGCTATAAAAAAACCAATACAAATGTAATGCAGCTTCTACCGTTCCTCGTGATGGACAAACTTACTTTCCTTCCCGGTCTGTCCGGCCTGTTTGTCGCCTGCATCTTTAGTGCTTCCCTCAGGTACGTGATATTAAAAGAACGAATGGAGAAAACAGGCTCAATGCACAAGAACGTGCGTAAAGATTCATGCGTTTCACAGGATAATATTGACGACACCTTCCGCTTAAACTGGATTTTCGTTTAGATGAAACTTGCTTGCTTTAAACGAGATTTTTCCTTGATTAGCCTGTGCGGTCTGCACAGGCAAATATGGGATGATATTTGACGCAAATGCATTACGCATAGTTTTCCCAAAACGTCGCTCATATATCACAACCACACAGAGATTACTTTTTCCGAGCTTTAACTGTTATCTTCTAAAGGAGGTAACGGCCTCAAGGACTTAAGTAAATTTGCTTTGTCCGTGACAGGGGAGACAACTACAGCAAGCTTAGGCCAAGCGAGTCACTTTCTGGTCCCAAGGCTAAATCTATTCTGCTGACTTCGATACATAGTTTTGGTTCAGACACGTTGAAATTGTTTGTACATTGTATTATCACTTTCAACTTGTTTTGAAATATTACATGATAGCAAGATGTTTACTATTATTAGGCGCCACACTGGTGGTTTGAGCGGGAAATAAAACAACTGTATTTACGAAGCACACCCCATGGTACCATAATCTTAATATAAGTGGCAAAGTGTACACAATACCAAATTATAATTATGTTTCTTTGTGTTTGTGTACAATAATGAACAAAATCTTACATTACATTTGTTTAATATATATGAATTCGGAATCCTGACCGCAAAGGTAACATTTTTTTCGGCAGCTCCATATCGCCCGGTCTGAACGCTCTCGCTATCGTGATTCTGGAGGACAAAGTGAAGATCATCTGGGAGATGAAGAACAACACGCCTAGCCCTGAAACCATTACCAGCTCGCCAAGATTCTAGGTAGAAATTATTAGAGAATACGAGTCGCAATCTGGAAACGCGGCGCTTATTGCATGTGCGTAAAGTGTCAGTCCAGAATTACCTTTGCAGTGCGCACATGCTAATCGGCTACGACACTCTCCGCTTTAATCGAATTTCATTTGGAAGTCTCTTTTCGAAAATCCAGTCTAGGCGGAAAAGAAGTGTCGTCCCTGATTAGCCTGTACAATATTGTGCAGTCTAATATTGAACAACACTTTACGCACTTGCATTAAGTCCCTTTTCCCAGAGCGAGGCTCATATGCACTACACTATCAAAGTGAAATCCTCAGGCGCACCAGCAGGAGACAAATCGTATTATGGCACGCGATGCTTTTTTATGGCAAGTGACCAATTGGATAAAGGTCTGTCAGAGAAGGAAAGCATTAGAGCACTAGACGTGAACACGATACAATCACTCACTGGTAGCTCTTGGATCGACCGCCTTGAAACGAAGAATGCCAATAATTGTAGTTTCAAACCGGTTTAATGAAAAGCAAAACCTAATAATTATGATAATTAAGTTTTCTAGATTTATTGACAAAAAAAGTAAAGTACTTATACAAATTAACATCATCGCATCACAATTCAACGTTTATCTTGCGAGGCTTAACCAAATGTTAACTCCGGAGCGACGTTGATGTTTGAGTCCAGAACGATAAAGTAGTATGTACTTAACAATTATCATTTATTGTCAGTTTATTGTTATTATTTCCAAATTCTGGATAGCTAAAAGCGGGTATGCACGATTTTGTCAAATATTTATGAATTTATATAAAATGTGTAAAAAAACATTAAACATGTATTTAAATATAAATTAGAATAAACGTTAAGAAGAACATGTGTCGAAAAATGCGAAATAAGCAAGATATTTACTTCTGAAGATCGAAAATATATGTATAGTCGAATTCGCCAGCATGTATATCATGCATGTACGATTTAAATCTAAATTTAGTTTTACGGATCATTTTAATTACCTGCAACAATATCTATTCATACGACACACGAACACTAACTCCGATCTTAATGAAAAGACGAATGCTATGGTTATTGTAGGAAATATATACGAAATATCTTCGTCAAAATCGGCTCGGGGCGCTAATTTGTCTTTGCTGCATTTTAAATTGGTCTTCAATGTATAATTTGTCTTGCCTATTTTTTTGTTATGTTACATATTTTTTTTCATCAATATATTACAATTTAACACTTATACAAATCGTGCATACCCGCTTTAAATAATTTTTTTAAAGATTAAAGAAAAAACTCACTAAATTACACGAAAACATAAAGGACGACACGATTAACAAAACTTTGACGTTATTTTTTGCAAGCATCTGCTTTATTTAATGGGATAGACATAATAATAAATTCACATCATGCATATTATTTCGTGAATACAGACTTATCGATTGGACAAAATATTATGCATGTGCAGGGTAACTGTTCTATTTCGAGTACTTAATAACACTTACTAAGCTTCCCTGATTTCAATTATATAACGACTGAACAATGTATTCTCCAATTTCAAAGCGAATACTATATCACAAATAAAAATGCCTTATTTTAGCGAGAAAGCTTCATTACACCATCAACATATATTTAATAGATTGATACTCGTTTTTGGAAAACTCGGCTTAATGCATGTGCGTAAAGTGTAGTCACATATTAGCATGTACAGTCCGTACAGGCTAATAAGGAACGAACCTTTCCGCTTTGATGAGATATTTCGTTCATAGGAAGTCTCTTTTTTAGCGAAAATCAAGCTAAGGCGGAGATTGTCGCCAATAATTAGCCTTTGACGACTGCACATGCCAATACGGGATGACACTTTTCGCACATGTATTTAGCCCAGTTTTCCTCGAACGAGGCTCGATTATATTTAATTTCAATTCGATATAGGTCTCGTTTGCGGCGGTATTGTCATTGGTGTTGCTTTCGTCTCACAGTTCATTGGACAGACCGTACTGCATGTGAGTTATCATGAAAACCGAGCGGGAAAGTATTGTTTCTTATAAGTATTGCATCCTATACGTATTGTATCCGATATGCACTAATGTTAAACATATCTATTTTAAATTGAACGCATCGGAAGCCTCTTTCTAATTGAAACACTCCCATTTCCTTGGTTTATCTTTGCAGAAGGTGTTAACAAAGCTGGCGAGTGGTAATCCAAAACCGAGACTTCTTGGTTGCTTGGGGGACGCCATATCTACTACACCATATCTACTACCATATCTACTACGATACGCTACTACGCCGCTAAGATAATAGTTAATAAGCACTTAAATTTCACGTCTAATGGTTGTTTTGAATATTAAAACGAGTAAAGTGTATGCTTTTGAATGATTGCCTGTCGTTCGTTTTTCGTTTCAGATTATGCTGAGCATATTCGGTATGGTAGGCAGACCATTGTTAGGTCTTTTCATCTCGGGCCTATTTCTGCCGTGGATAAACGAATGGGTGAGTTATCGGCCCGACAACGGACGTTCTTTAACTCGTACTTAGTCTCAAGTGAAAATATTGACCAATGAAAATGCTTGTAACTTAAGAACGTTAACTTTCATCGGTTATATATATGGGTCACAATACTAAACGATTTCCTACACAAATTGAATGTAAAAGCAATAACTTTAACAAAAATAAAGTCAAACTTTTGCGCGTAGACACCCCCATAACCATACCTTTTCTTAAAGAGCATTCCAAGCCGCAATGATTTAAAACAGATAGGTCATCAAGTATTTAAGAAAGAACTCAATTCGAATCAGCCGTCACTATTTTAAGGCCATCTTTTTACCGGCATCTCTCCAGTTGATGATGGTTTCCCGCCAACTGTCAAAGTCTCATGTAGTCTCCAACCTAAAAGCAAAACAGTGAATTTGTAATACAACAATGTTTCCCCTACCACATGAACACAAGTATATTCAAAAATAAAGTCATGGCA
The DNA here is from genome assembly GCF_020536995.1 of Dreissena polymorpha. Lineage (NCBI taxonomy): Eukaryota > Metazoa > Mollusca > Bivalvia > Myida > Dreissenidae > Dreissena > Dreissena polymorpha. Next base: position 46,493,309 of record NC_068361.1, on the reverse strand, counting down.
AGTGCCCGTACAGAGAATTGTGTCTTAAATAAATGAAGATTTTGTTTGTAGAGGGTATAGTATTGAACGCCAAAAGTTTTTAGTATACTGTAACCTATAAGAAGTCTGAGATCGATATTGTGCTTGGGTCAGGTCATTATGTCTCTGACTGCTATCGAAGTGTAATCTAAGTCGTAATGTTGTATTCCATTTTCATTAATAAACGTCTAATTTTATAGACTCTTAACAACACAAATGGAAGATTAAATCTACACGAAAAGTGCATTGATACAATAAGTTGAGACTAAGTTTGAAATCTACTATATCCGAAGTTGCAAACTCTTGACTAATGGCTTACATTTCTTATAGGTTTAGTCCAAAGTCATATTAATTGTTGAATGCCGAAAATTGCAATCCACGCGATTATATTATTGTGCTCTGTTTAGATTTGATGACAAATTGGGTATTGTTCTATTCTATTGCGTGGCTTTTAAATCATTCATGAGAAATATAAAATTATTTCATTTTCTTACACCGATACACAAGGCAATATAGAAAATAACGGATACAATATTAAGAACATTGTATTTATAGGGGGCTCTGTCCGGCCTGATAATCAGCTCCTTGCTCAATTTCTGGGTAGGGATTGGCTCGAGCGTTGCACTTCCGGTACCGGATGTAATTCTGTACACTGTCAAGCACACGTGTTCACAGCACTCTCTGCTCTCTCAACTACGGCCTACGTACAGTGACCACCACCATGGCAATGGCGACACGTCTCCCGATGACGTTTTGTAAGTAGTGGCCCTTTATAAAGCGCATTTGTTGCTTATTCAATCATTCACATTAATGATTATATTTTTTGCATTTCTTGATAAAATCCAATTATTTACATCAATGATCTAATTGTTCACATCTATGATCTCATTGTTCAAATCTATGACCACAACGCTCATATTTTATGGTCCTTATGTTCACATCTGTTATCCCACTTTTCATATCTATGATCGTTTTGTTCACATCTTCGATCCTGATGTCCACATATGTGATAGTAATAAGTATGCGATTATATTTTTGTCTCATTTATGATTCTATTGTCAACCGTGACGATCCTATTATTTATTATTTGATTGTTCGTTTGTGCTCCTATTGTTCCCATCCTGCTCTTCATATCTGTTATAAATCTTTGATATTTTGTTATATCCTTTGTCATATTGTTCACATCTGTAACATTGAATCGCATACTATTTCGGTGTGAGAAATGAGAGATAATTATTAAGGAATATTGCTTCATTTTAAGCATACTATCCATATATGTTTTATATTTGCTTCATTTGTATGATATTCCATTAAAAGGCGCCTAAAGGTTACATTCTTTTAAATTATTGTGTGCCACACGCTTGTTCCATTTGAAAGTTGTGCATATTTCTGAAAAGTTTTCGGTTCTTGTTTAAAAGCCATTTACCAATTAATCCCCGTTTTTGTGGTATTCACATTATCCTATGTTTGTTTGCAACAATTTGGTGCATTTAATTGGGGAATGAGTTTAAAGATGAACGTTCGGGATGAGTTTATTGAATCGTTGGGATGATATCAGACGTGCAAACCTGAATTAACGAGAAGGCAAAGAGTGTGCCTTGAATGTTGGTCGTTTCATATTGGGATCCGATAGGATTGGATAAAGATTAAAATCATTCACCTTCATAGTCGATATAAATTGACGATCATGTAACCTATATTTCTTTCCTCTCTTTTCGTCAGATGGGTCTACAGGATGTCGTATCTGTGGTACGCCCTATTCGCCGTAATAGTTTTGCTCATCGTCGGGACAATGGTAACCATTGTTACCTCCTATATCACAGGTATATACTAGGTTGGAATTTTACGAATCAGTATGCAAAAAAAAATATCGTTTTACACATGTTTGTTTCGTTAGATCGACACTTTTTGTTTAATTGATTTATGATTATGCGTTTGAAATTATTTATTATATCAAAACAGTTTGTTTCCATTTTCACACTTAAGGCGTTAAATAACGTTCATTGTCTCATAAATGGCAGTTCTCTTTCGAGTCTTATCCATAACATTTCTGGTGAGACATTAACCATTGCAGTCAACCACGCATACTTATGGTTTAATACACTATAAATACAAGCTTATATTTGTGAGATTTCCAAATTTTATTAAAAGTCGATCCAATTATAATTTCTGATCCATATTGTGTGAAATAAATGACGACAGTATACATTTATGTATATACATGCTTACTGATTAGATGTATTTTTCTAACATATAATACATATGATGAACGATGAACGATTTGAAGGAAGAACCAATACCATAATCGACAAATAAGCAAATGAATTGTATTAATTATTTGATATCGTGGTTGATCGGGACCGAATTATATCTGGTACAGATATGTCGAGTAGATCTAACCCTCGATGTATGCCAAAGTCTGTTTGACGTAAATTTGTACTACTAATCTCAATGGTGCAATCCTATTGGTCGAACCATTAGCAATCAGAAAAGATCAGTCTAATAATGCGGATGTATACATGAAACAGACGAGTCAGCATGGAACCTACTTGTTAACCATTGTATTGTGGCGGTTGATTGAAACGTTCTATCAGATAACTCAATAAACAATCATTAGGAGTAACGCCTTTAAACCAGCATGAATCAACATTTATACCATGTTAATCAGTCGACATCGCGCTTAATAGTTTGGCTAAATTATAACAGTTCAATTATGTGTGGCGTATTCTTCGTTTATTCTACATTACATTATAATGTTTAGATATTGTAGTCAAACGAACCGGTAGGAACAAGTATTCTCTAAAGGGAATAAGACAAAACTTTGGCTTGAACATCGTCCCGATTGAAAAATGGAAGTTTTAGAATATGCCTTACCAATTTCTTTCTCAAACCATTCCTTTAAATATATAGATATATGGACACAGATTCATGTGCATTTCATTTAAAAACATATATGCAAAATATAAAGTGAAAGTAAACCCAAAATGCGAAATTGACGAGAGAATATCGCTGTCAATAAAAGTACGTCCAAAACATGCATGAAGCATAATTGCAAATTTAAAAAAACGTCACGCATTAAACAATGATTAACATTATAATTCATTGCATATATATCTTCCTTTGTTTCACGCTGTACCCTTTTGTTTAATAATGTAAGGTAGGGGTTGCGTTATCATTTCGAGACATTTGGACAATCAAGACCAAATTAATTTTAGTTAAATCAATGTAAACAGCACCACCGCAACATTTCCATCGTCCTTAAAACGTTTGCTTTAACAGAAATGATTTTATTAAATACACTAATTAATACAATAATTACAATTGAACATTCGGACGTTGAACTTAAATTTAACATTTTTAAAAATATTGCACTGCTTATTAGCACAGCGATTGCAAACTGTTTTTAAATGTTCATATGCAGATATAAAGCGATATCGTAGTTTATCCCCATTTTACCTTCAATAACTGTGTACTTATTCATGATTATTTTCAGTGATCGTATAATGTTCATTCTTATTCAATAGTTATTTGAATGTTAACAGCATCAAGAGATACTGCACTTTTCCGTTGAGTCTCGAAAGTTTAGTTTTCATAGTTAATGCATGTTCTTTTGTAGATTTCCAGCGGCCAGAGGATGTGTGATTGGATCCTAAGCTGATTCACCCACTGGTTGACAGAGTCTGTTGTTACCTGCCCCTATGGCTAATCAAGAGAGTATACAGAGTAAGCCTTCACCTTTGTTTCTTAGGCGACCACTTATATGATATATCGCTACAGAAAGTGGAATAATTGCACGTTAGGAAAACAATATCTTGTGAAATTGCGAGATCTCTCTGAAGCGAATATTGTTGGCTTAATGGAAATCCTGGAGATCTTGCTAAAACGAAAATAGTTGGCCTCATGAAATCTCAAGATCTCTCTAAAGATATAAAGTTGGCCTTATGAAATCTCAAGATCTCTCTGAAGCGATATTGTTGGCCTCATGAAATCTGAAGATCTTTCTGAAGCGAATGCAGTTGGCCTCATGTAATCAAAACTAAAGAATTTCTCTGAAGGCGGATATAGTTTTATCTTACGAAACTTCAAGTAATCTTTGAAGAGAATATATAGTTGACCTCTTTGAAATCTCTCCGAAGCGAATATTGTTGGCTTAATGAAATCTGAAGATCGCTCTGAAGCGAATTTAGTTGGCCTCGTGTAATCAAAACTCAAGATTTTCTTTAAAGCGAATAGAAATCTCAAGATTTGCTCTAAAGCCAATATAGTTGATATCGTGCAATTTCAACATTTTCTCTCAAGAGAATATATTGAAACTCACTCCAGCAGTAATTTCTCTTTGGTATTTCGGCACACGTAAGAATATGCAATATCTGTTTGTTCACAATTCGTTTAACTTTTTTTTATATTGTAAACAATACTTTATTTTATTATGCACTATTTTGTGTACAAATAATGATTCACTGCGTGTTTTTGTTGCAAACAGTTGCTATCATATAATTTTATTATCTATATAGCAGAAGAACGCGAAAAAAGTGTATCTTATTCCGAAGATAAAGACTTATGAACTTCACGAAACAGGTTACCACGTGAACAACGCTTTGGAAACCGAAATGTTCGTCAAGGTACATAACGGTCAGCCGTCAGCCACTATAGACAAACGGGACAAAATTATGAGATCGAAGTTTGTGAAGTGGAAAGTATGATATATACCTATATCTATTTGATAGTGGTATGGTAACCAAATATTACACACTTTAATCTAAACAGCACCGTATGCTTACCAAGCATTCGAGTATGATGTAAAAGGTATTGCATGCATTTTTAATGTTTTAGTTCATCAGATTATTTAAAGAAGACGTATATGCATATTCATATCATAAACACATATTTATAAACTAAGGTATATTAACGGTTTATTATTATTAAAAGGACAGTTTTTTTAATTTACAATATTATTTCAGAGAGTTGTAAGATCCATCCTTTGTATATATATATATATAAAATAAAACGCTTTTATTAAATTTGCCGTAGCTTTCGACCTCTCGGTCTTCTTCAGCGGCGTTTATTTGTGAATAAGCATATCATCTTTAGCGGAAGTGACGTTATATTATCGCACGTTACATGCGCGCCAATTTTAGTCTTTTGTGGTTTAGTCCATATGGTTTGAACGTCCTCAGTTTGCGCTTCCAAAGTTGTTCGATGGTCTTCCGGTACTCGTCGGTTCCATTTAATTTTTCGAGTCCCATGACCCGGTAGCCGAGCACTTCTACACAAACGGCCACAGCGTCGCAGACTTCCGGGTCATGGGACTCGAACAGTTATGTGTATTTCAATTATTTTTTTACAAATACAGCATGTTTGGCCGTAATGTGAGTCGTTATATTCTTATTATTACCTAATGAGACACGATTACAATTTATTTAGACATTTGGCATACTAAGAGAACTACGACGTCATTACAGCCATGGCGGAAAACGGGGGTTTTATTCAAATTAATAATTTGATGTCATGTGAGAGTTTTGTTGTTAATTTATTTGAACGAAATGCGTTTAAACATGATAAAACAGGGGAAATTTAACAATATGTCAAAATTCAGGCATTTGTTTTCATTCTTATTTTGTTTTCCTTTATTCAAACACGATATGTAGTGTATGACATGTACACAATTTGTGACGAAGTACCGTTAATTAAGCACAACGAAAATTAAATAATATCGTTTTGTCAAATACACGTATTGGATGTTTTTGCACAAAATTATGTCGAATTGATTTGAATCACGTTACATGGTTAAGTCCAGAACTTGCTCAGATAGATAGTGTATTTTTGTTCAAATAATATAAAGGGGGGAAAGGAAAACAGTAATATTTTGCCTTTGCATTGACTTGAATCCTACACTTATAAGGTAGTTAATTGATGCGATACCACTCGATCATACAGATCCAAAAGTTATACATGAATTGTCCAAAAACGGATAACAAGGGTCACATACGCTGTAATACACCAATGCCATAAATGAATATTTGTACATGCAACGATACTTCCGTTCTGTTTTATGTGTGCGTGTTTTGTGCTTGTTTGCAAGTATTATTTAATAAAATCAAGCGCTGTTCGCTCTGCATGGGCACTCAGTAGTAAACGTCTTTAGCGATTAACCTTAATACTTGATTTTCAAATAGATAGAGAACAAACGTGTTGTTGTATAACTACGTTCTGGCAATCACATCATGATCGAATTTTGCTACAGTCTAACCTGTCAAAAAGACAAAGCAAGGCAGGTGGTCTTTATTCGCTGGATCGATTTAAACTTTGCAAAATATACTAGTGTAATTCCGTATGTTCGTATGTTTACTTATTGCAATGTTAATCTTACAATTGGAAAGATGTTTATCAATCACGATAAAATCGACATAATTACTAATAGTTGTTTTTTCTGCAGTCATTGCATAACATGTGCTGTCTGGTAATAGGTAATATTTAAAATGATTATTATTGCACTTTGCCTTAAAAATTAGCATTGATGTTTTCGTGGCCTTAATCAAGTTTGGCAATCTTTGTACATCAGTAAATAGTTGTTCAGGAAGTGAACTCATAAATAGTTGTACTTTAGAGATCTCAATTGTGTACACATGTTTTTATATACATGCAGACTATATCAGTTACAAGCAGACATGTTATATGGACGTTAACATTACAGTTGTGTGTCATTTACAAAAATACATTCATAAATTTATGTCAATGTGAGTACACAAAAGTAAAGCAAAGTATCATATTGATCGCGTAAAGATTAGTATACATATACACATGAATTTGCATATCAAACTATACGAAAATAATATTTCTAGCACATAAAATAATCAACTATGATATTAGAGGTTTGCTAGACTCAAATGAACAGATGATAGGTAACCTGATTTTATTTTACAATAGTGCAATTAATTTCCAGCAGTAATTATCCAGTGTGAGCCGTGATAATAAACTGACAATGACCTATCTGTTATATGTTTGATGCATTTGTGTTACAATATTCACGAGGAGTCATACTTGGGACATTGATAATATCCTGTGTCGTACGTTTCTATTGAATAATAATTCATATAACCTGTCCATGTATACAGAGTCAGCGATGGTTCGTTTAGACAATGGTGTACACAATTGACATATAACTATACAGGCCGATGAATTATACACTCAGGGGGAATCTAACACGCTATTTGAACTGTCGAAACAGGAAATGTGTTGTTTACAATGACCAAGTTATATTAACAGTTATAAATTATATTCACTATTTTTGTTATTAATTGTTTTCTATATGTGATCTTGTATCCACATTTTATGCATGGTGTTCTCGTGTGAATTATTTGTTGAAAATCCTAAAAAGATCGAAAAGATATAGGCATCTTATAAGTCATGTAAATTGTTTGAATCATATCTAATCATCGATTTTGAACATGGAACATAACTAAAACATTGAGATTTAGATTGAGATCATGTATTGTAAGAATCAACAATATTTGCATATTTTATAATATAATATATATTATCAATACATATATTATCACGCTTGATCCGTTATTGCCCTAATTCTTTATTTCATTTAAGGTGTTGCAAAATCTTAAACACGAATCAAAACTGAAATGGACGTTTGCAGGCGGAAAGACTACTAAATGGCATTGTTTGTTTGTAGTTTTATTTCATCGTTCCTCAAAAAAGTTGTAACTCTCTTGCTCTGGTATCTTTCCTACTATTGAGTAATAAAATGGTAATTAAATTGAATGTGTTTTAATTCCCTTTTATTATTGTTTAATTTGAGTTACAATGTTATGAGGTAAAATTTTATTTACATTTAAATGTATCATGAATATTGCTGGGCCAAGTGTGAGGTTGAGCGCTCTAAAACCGGTTTAAACCCCCAATACTTTGCATTGACCGTTCCAAGGCGGTGACCCCAGCTTTATTCTTATAGGTGTTTATGTTGTTTTGTATTGTGCTGTTTTGTGCCGTTTTGTACTGTTTTGGCAATCGGTCACTTGCCATAAATAAAGGACCAACTAATCGTAAATAATAAGAATTCAATACTGCTTCAGCAGCTTGAGTTTTACTTCTTTATATTTACTTTAAATTAATGCGTACACTTCTTACTTTCCAACAGAGTTATAACATGTGGCCACGAAAAATGTTCAACCTCGATTTGGAAACGAGACGGAAGTCTTCAAAGTCGTATATACATGTCAGCAAAACATACCGAAATGTTTGACAAAGAGTAGCTCCGATTACGACTCAATCAATGCGTTTTAAACAACAGGCCATGAAGATACTGTGTGCAAAATATCATTTAAAACAGTCAACTATTTATCGCGATCAAAGTGATCCGGTATGGGTAATGATCCGGTTATGGTAACTTGACTGTAGTGTATTACATTTTTTCAAATTCCACCGAGAATGAACAGATAAATTAACTACTTATAGAGCGAGCACGAGTCGTGAGGGACAGAATGACAAATAAGACAGAACCCACAAGTATTAAACCACATTATTATCTATAAAGAAACAGCTACAACGAGACGAAAATTTGACACAAAACGAAGCAATTGTTTTATTCACGTGCATTTAAATGTTGTCAAATAGGAGCATATTTGGAAAGCATATTACACTATATACATAGGAGTGATGTGAAGATTGGTCATTACAAAAAACTAACGATATTGGTTTATAGGAATGTCACACATATTTCTATTTTAGAATCATCATGCACTGTAAAAAAATTATACAACTGATTTTTTTCCCAAAATCACATTGTGAAATAGTATTTCTATTGAAACTTAATATGTGGTGATAAATTATAGAATTACATTTAACATATACAAAGACGTAATTAAGTTTTAATAAATATATGTGTATAAAACATGCATTATATAAACAGGAAAATACAACAAAGCGCGAACATTTTAATAAAACATTATATAAAATAAATTATTCATTATCTTTCTGAAGTTATACAATGTATTTAAACAATCTGACAGATTACCTTCGGATAGACAGTTTTCGATTTAAAATGTGTTTAAACAGTAAATTAATGCAAAGTTGAAATTCAGCCGCACAAAGTAAGAAATGCGGAATTATTTTGGAATTTATTGGTCATGACGGATACATATATCGTCAGAATAATTCATTGTTTTCATAGATTGTTCTTTAGTACAGGTCTATTTTATTTTGTTCCAACTAAATTTTCTAAAAATTAATACTGCAAACATATTGTCACTGAAGTATTTCAAGGATACAGCAGGAACATTGAAAGTACATAAACACTTACATTTACAGCATAGTCTTTTGAAAGTGTTGAGTAAATAACCTTAACTTCATTGACGTTGCCGAAGCTGTTGTCAAAAGAGTGCAGATGGTATAATTTGAAAAGTGGATTGAAATATTCATTGCCTTTATCCCTGCATGCATTAGGAAACTGGTACTTATTCAGTTCCCCATTTATGCTTTGAAAGTCGTTCAAGGCTGGAGTTATTAATAAAGTTCATAAATACATTCATTGAATCCAATGAAATTTGGGAAGTAACTGAGCGTGGACCAGTTTATGGATATGAAAAACACATAACAAGGCCCTCCTTTTGCTAAGTTTTTGCATCCCGCCAGATGGCATTTTAGATAGAGTTTATGCAATAATAAGAAAACAATATCTGACAAGATCAGTAAAAAATGTAGGTCAGACAATTTGCAGAATCATATTAAATGACTCTGTGGTATAAAAACGAACAGTCATATTATTTATCAAATATGGTATTCATGCTTCACTATATCGATAAAATGGTTGACCAGCATTGGACAAAACGAAGGGAAGAGATGCCACACCGAACCGTCTGCTGACGATTGAAAAATCGGAAAATATGTAACTGCAGAGGGATACCCACATCAAAAGGTACAAAGGTAAACAGACAAACAAAGGCACAAGCGTACCATTAAATTGAACTGAATTGGAAAACATATCTCGATACTGACTAAATACTGCTCCAAGAACGATGGAAACGAGTGAAAGAGTAACAGTGATATTGAAGTTGTAAAAATACGGAAGTTGTTCGTTTCTCCATGGTGATCGAAGTCGAACAATGTAATAAATGCCGGACACATTGGCACCTAATGTAATAACTGTAAGAATGATATACAATGGTATATAAAAGTAAATACAAATAAAACGATAATAAACCGTAATATATAATTGTCTATGCGTATGGATCTTCGAGCAAAGGTGACATTTAGGTATGACTTTGATGTCTGATTTGCTTCGTTTGCTACAGTCTTATTTGTCGTTCTTTCGGGTTTACATGCCAAAGAATAAATATATCCCGGCATAGAAAAGTGCACTAAAGGTTTTTGTTTAAAGCATATGTGCATACATATTGCGGCTATGCAACCCCAACCCAATAAGACAAAGTTAAGCATAACTAGGGCCGCGCCTATTACCCCTTCTTTAGTGATATGCATATCCAAAGTGTTTCGATATGAATTTGGAAGGAGAATCCACGCAGATGAACTGTTCACAATAGTTGCTATTATACTTACAAGACCTGTCAACAGTAGAGGTCTCCTGTCGTAAAATCGGAACACCACATTTGATATGAAAGGTATTGATGACAACACGTAAAAGCAAAGGACTAGGGGGGCGTTAAAAGCAGCAAAGATAGCAGATAAAGGGAGTCTCCATACCCAACCTTCTGTTTTTGGATGTATTAAAATAAGTGATATAAAATGTTTCCAGTCATAACCCAATATACCACAATCAGTTAACACAAACACGACTAGCCGCAATACATTGCGTCTGCCATGAACACTTTTAGGGTATTTGAAGTCGTCAAGGGGTACATGATGCTTCGTTAACAGAAGATGGTGGTCGTGTGCAGGTCCATGCTGCGCTGTATCGCTGTTCGTAACGAATATCCGTGATCTTAAAACGTTGGTGGTAGCTTGCACTTTAAATGCGTCCAATATTTTCTGAATTTCCAGTTTTATTGGATCCACTTCGAATCCTAGGTCTGTATGGATAGAGTATTCAAAATTGACTTCATGTGTTATGAATACGAACCGGACAACTTTTGGAAACCACACACAGCTGTCAGTCAGATCTACAATATTTTCTATAGCACAATCCGCGTTTCCATCGAATTCCTTCTGTATTTTCTCGCACAGATTGCTTGGCAAAGTATCCTCTTTATTGCCAGTGGAAAGTACCAAGATATTGGAACACACTCGCTTTTCTAGTACATCGGACCAACCAGGTGTCCACTTAATAGCATCATTGTTAGAGTCCACAAAGAATAATAATCTTTTAACTTTCATGTTTTCTTTAGCCTCAGATAAATCGACTTTATCGATAATATGTATTTTAATAAAAGGTTCAAACGCGTTTTGAATATCTTTGGCAGGTTTCTTGAACGCATCACCTTCATCTACAACAATAGCAAGATCAAACTGCCTGAGTTGTGCCATGGTTTACCGTTGTATATTCTACATTGCAAATGAGCTGTTCATATTAACTTCATTTCAAGTTATGAAAACTACAAATAGTTTATATAGTTTATAAATTGTATAGCCTATTTAGCATTGCACGTAACTGTGTAATCCACTGCGTTATTGTAATCGTTTTATCAGTTATTTATGCACAAAAACCCTCAGTCACTAAAATAAATTTAAACAGTGGTATACGCTAGCTTGTGTATACTTCACAATTATAGTATATTATCATCAAAGCTTAAATCAATAATTTGATTCTTCCATGATTAAGTAAGTCCAGCCGTGTTTAGGTTTATAAGTCCTTTATTGAACAGTTTACCATTATTAACACAAAATTCAATGTTTTCACAAAAAAATCTTATACTTTACTGCAACCGGAGTTCATAATAATAACAGAATATACATGTCTTTTTTGCCGATATTAATTATATTCGCACCATCAGTATAAATCCTTGCAAATATCTTAACTACATTAACGAAACTGTTTCACGTACATTTATTTCGTAATTACTACATGTTTAATTAAAAAATCCGTCAGAATTTAAGTCTTCATTTCCGTCTATTTAACTCGACTGAGTGCGCGTATGAAAGAACATTAATCAAACTGATGTTTCGCATATCGTTTTAACGGTTAATTTAGTCAACCGATCTTGCTCAAGCGATCGTTAAATACTCTAAGGTATTCGCAAGATAGTTATTTTATATTTTAAGCCGACAGCCAGAACAAAACAACAATCGACTTCAAAGATCGATATACTTGTTGCAGTCACAAAACGAAATAGCGTAGTTCGCTAACGTTTAAATCGATTAGTAATACAATTATGACGTTTGAAGCACATGTTTATTACAACAGAATTACAGTGAATAACGCCACTCACTTAAATTAAGCCATGTAGTAAAATCCCACATCCGATTCGCGACATAAATGAATACGACATTTTGAAAAATAGAATATTGATAGAGCAACGTGATTAAAACTGTGTAATAAACGGTGCACGAAAAAAAAACTTGGGTACACTTGTGATGAACATGTATATTTAATATTTAGCTTAGAGCAATATCAATTCAAATCAGGATTTACATTAACAAGCGATATTACTGGATCATCCGAGAATAATATACTTTGTATTGACCGTCCCAAGTCCGTGACTTCATGTAAGATTATGTTTTTGAGTATTATTGAGGGCAAAAAGAATTTATATGAAAATAATAATCTAGGAGTTGTGTATACCAACATTTGCAAAGACCATTTCGCCTAGAACAACGTGGGTGTATGAATTCCCGCTTACAATTATTTCCTAGACATAACAAAACATGGCGTTGTACAATAATTTGCAACACATTTGGTCGTTTTTCGAGGCTTATTAGTACGTCATACCAACATATAAATTCTAAGAAATAATTCACGATGATTTTTTCCACCTTTTAAGTGTTAAAACTTGTTGCCTTTAATGATCAATATATTCGAAAGTTGTCCCTTTGTTCAGCAATACAGTTTTAGTAGAAATAAGCAAGTGATTGATGGTAATCTAGTTTATGAAGCAAAATAGGGACGAAGCTACTTTCAGCGGGCTGCTTTTTATATAGTAATGACTTACCATCAAAGATATTCGGTGCAAAATGGATATTTTAATCAATATAAACTAATAATTGTAAAAAAATACGGTATTTTAGAACTTTTCTTTTTTCGTTATTCGTGGTTGACGCTCCCTTTAAATTGTTTCCGGTAGAATGAAGTTAATATCAATTTGCGGATAGTGTGCATTTTCCCCTTTTTAGCGTATGTGGTCTTAAATAAATCTGTTATTTTATTATTGGCCATATTTTATTTGTGTGTTTGATGTTGTTTCTTAGTTTAATAATAGAGCTTCATTACCAAATTGATTTGTGCATTGGATAGTACAATTGGGACAAACATACATATTGTTTACTATCCCACTCAAATTCAGTCCTTTCTTTGCTAATTTTAAATTATATTAGCAAACATCACCTTATTATGACTTAGTTTACCCTTAATATGCCTAGGTACCTTCGAATAATGAATACTTAATTATAGACGACTGTGGTATTGAACTAAGACACGTATGCGTTATCGGTAAGACGATATTTGATCGTTGTAGACAAACTTATTAATTAAGCAAATAAAATTGAAGAAAATAAAGCAAACAGGAAAAAATCACCGAATAAGCAATATCAACATTTATATGACAAACAAAGTCAATTATTGTTTCAATAATGTTTTGATTATCTTATGTGGGACTCTGTTTATGTCCATGCTTAAGGGCAATTGTTTGTACTTTTGCGATCGCAGCGTAGAACCAACATATGACGCCGCTTGTAATTAAAACAGCATTGCTTACTATTTCTAATTACTTCTCAAATGCAATTCAAACCGGTTATAAGGAACAGCCTTGAGAACAAAAATGCTTACCCTTTCTATATGTTTTTACCGATTGTATAGAACATTTAAAAATGCTTAAGCATGAAATACATATAAACAACGTCAGAGAATATATATAAACATGTAACCTCTCTATAAGTAGACTATCGGTTTTTGTCAAAGCTTTTAAGTGACAAATATTTTTGCAATATCTATTGCTGATGTTTTGGGTGCAAATTCTAGAAGACAAAATTAAACACGTTCGCTTCATTCCATTTGGTTTGATACTGTGGCGTGATTTCAGTGTCCATGCCTACTGCCGATCAAAATCTGAAAACAAAGTATACAGTACCAATTCAGTTGTCGGGTGGCATACTCTTAAACAAGACATTTTTAAATTACAGGTAGTTTTCTATATACGGAATACTGATTTCGCCAGTTTTATTACAACTGTACATGAATATGGAACTGCGAAATTTCAACTATTTGTTTGTGTTTATATGTTGTATTCGGTCTTTTCGTAACTCATAAGTTGTCTCCCATTCGGGTTGGTATCACGAGTATCCCGGGTAAAAAGCGGTCCGTCTAAAATGCGTATATGACTCATATCCGCGGATATGACCGAAAAGTGCGGATATGGACGAATACAGGCAATATCGACACTTTTTCTGCAATGTTTATTTCAATATTTAATTTAAAAAAAACACAATATGTGTTTAATACGTTTGTATTGTCTCACAATATAACAATTTAATAGACATTATCATTTTTCCAACTATAAATTCATATCCGCGAACATGACGAAGTGCCAGAAGATTGTTTTAGGGCTACACACCAAAAACAATATAACCACGCCGACACAACATAAGTTTTGTTGTATAAGGTTACATAATGTTTATCAAATTTTCTGAATGTATTATTAATCTTGATGTCGTATCAAAACTTTATTATTTAGATATACAATATGCTTTAGAAAATAGTTAAGTATTTTTGGGCCGATTATCGCCAGACCACAAGTAATTTATGATGTTACTTTTCCCTGGTTATATTTTTATTTGAATACGAAATGTTGAATTTATTTCAATACACTGAATGTTATGAATGTAGTAACTATTGTCTGAAAAATCACTGTTTCAAGTGGCATTTTTCATTTGAAAAGTAAATGATGATTTCAAATGCGCGAATATGATAAAATCGACGAATGTGGATTATCCAATAAAGGGTCTATATTTGAAGTGCTATAATAACTTTAAGCAAGGTAAAAATATTTTATATTTGATTTTTACTATTTATTTTATGCTTTCCGGTGGTTTATTGAGTAATATCAGTAAATGAAAACTGATAATTTAGCTGTTTCAAACAGTGAAAATTAACAGTGAAAATTATCGATAATTTTTACTTTTTACTGTGAAATTACGTCATTTTTTGACGAAATGACGTCAGTATCCAAGCGAAAATCTTTAGTTAAACTCTTAAACAATGTATATAAACTGTGAAAAAAAGCATAAAATAAAAACGTCAATTTGTTGGATTCAGTGGAATATAGATTTTAATTCACTCGTGATCATTAAAAATATATATTTAATTATTTATATGATCACACGTGAATTAAAGGGATATTATGGGCATCTAACAGATGATAGGTGTCTATCGCCACCGTTGTTTATTTTTGGTCTTTTCACTTCATATACATTTATATTTTATTAATGCAGCATCAAAGAAAAAAATAAAGCATTTGAACATTAACCGTACTTTCATTTTGACAACTGACGACAGAAATGATTCGATTTACGATGTGAATCTTAATTTAGTTTTAGTGAAGATTCTTTCATAAGACAGAAAGACACTATTTTGTTTTACGGATCATTTCGGCTTAGAGGAGTGGGTGAGTCATGTAAAATATCAAATATTATATATATTTTTATAAACAACTGGTAGCAAGATGAGTTGCAGATAATTGGTCAGTAACCACATTTTAAATAAATCTTTTGACCTGTTAATTCTTTTTAGCTCAATTCAACAGTGAACAATGCCCATACAATCACTTTAAAATCGATAATCCACCGAATCAAACAAATATCTTCTATATATTGTAGTTTATTAGTACGTACAAATATGCACGTCATTTTATTTATTCAAAAGAACAAAGGATATCGTAGTGCTACATTTAAATGCTTCCAGAATGATTATAGCCATTATAATTGCGATGTTATTAAAAAGCAATGCATGTCCCGCTAAAATTTTAGATTTTTCGTTAATATTATGTTTTATAAGTGAATGTAACAGCTGTAATATTAATCGTAAACATATAGGCTTCGTATTTTAACTTATCGGGATATTGGATATGAACTGTTAAAATATTAACGAAAAATCTTAAATTTTACCGGGACATGCATTGCTTTTCAATAACAGCGCAACTATAATGGTTATAACCATTCTTGAAACATTTAAATGTAGCACTACGATATCCTGTGTTCATTTGAATACAAAAAATAACATGAATATTTTTACGTACCAATAAATTGTAATATATAGTAACAATCAAATATAAGATATTTTCGCCTTGCGTATTTAATACATATTGTGTATTTTTCATTAAAAAATTAAATAAACATTTCAGAAAAAGTGTCGATATTGCTTATATTCGTCCATATCCGCACTTTTCGGTCATATCCGCGGATATGAATCATATACGCATTTTAGACGGGCCGCTCTTTACCCGGGATACTAGTGATACCTACCCGAATGGGAGACAACTTCTTAGTTACGAAAATTTCGAAATTTGCAATGTCGACAATCATGTTGTGCTGAGCGAAATTTAAATGCCAATTTCACGATTTTGGGCTCCACGCTAAACAAATTTCGTCTTAAAGTAGGTTTGTTGCGGCTCTTACTTATGGGTAATATTCGAACTAACATATAAATGCTCTTATTTCGTCCCTTATTGCCTGTTGCATGCACACTTGGAAACTCCTTGATGACGTCATGCGTCAAGTGACTATCTTGCTGGCGATCGATTGGATATAATACAAGAAGGTTAGTTACAAATCATACGATGTCGAACGGGAAGAAGTTGTAAGGTACTATTCCTGGTGGGAATCGGGTAGATACTGTGAAGGACTCGCATTTCGGTACGTTTGTTCAATAAGAACCTGTTTTGTGTTTGGTACTTAGGGCATTTACTCCTTAGGCAGTTATGTTGCAGGAGTAACTTTGTTTAGGCACAATAATTAAAACAAAATACAAATGTATTAGACTTATGTGGTTTGTTGTAGGGTTAAAAGAAATCGATAAGATTGTTTTCACCTATTTTCATACGGATTTACTGTAAATATCAACCGTCGTTTGAGAAAATCGGGCGTAATTAACGTGCGTAACGTATCGTCCCAGATAATCCTGCGGAGTTTGCATTGGCTACTCAGAGATGACACTTTCCGCCTAGTTTTTTAGTTTAGAAACTTCTGTTACCAAAACACAAAATCAAAACGCGGCAGGTTTCGTCCCTGATTAGCCTGTGTTTACTGCGGACGATACTTTGCGTATATGCATTAACGCCATTTTTCGCAAAGCGCGGCTGTTATAGGAATAATGCAACTTAAGAAACATAACCAAGAGTGAAAGTTTTGTTACCGATCGCAAGTCTTTTTATTTGAAGATTCGCTATATATTGTGAGTTGCCCACAATATCACTGACATCTAAATCGATATTTGGAAATCGTAATTCTTGCTTAAATAAAAAGTCACAGCTGGTCAATTCGTATGGCTTTTCGAACGCAAAATGCTTCTTTCTTGGCGACTTCTCTGGAAGGACACTCTCTTATTCATGCGTTAACACAACCTTTGTTACATGTATGATACTATAAAGGCAGGGTAGAGGTTACGTATTTAATTTGTGAACACGACTGGTGTCTATACGACATATAAACTATGCATGATACAATGAATTGAAAGTCGTTTTCTTGCATATTTTGTTTTAATGTGGAGCTAACCTGTCGCACATAAAGCCTATATCCCTAACTCAAAGCTCAAAGTCGAATCCTGCACTTGAAGGTAAATGCTCAAATATGGCCTCATATACCTCGTACAGCCTAAATTATTCATCTGCGATTTTTATAAATATAAGTGGCTACAAATGTTAACCATTAGATAACCTGCGCTCATGAAGGTAATTGGTCACATACAGGCACCATACCACTTGAGACGACTGTTACTGAATCATTCAACTTGCAATTTAAGACATTATTCTGAGGGCAAATTAGAAAAAAGTAGCTCTGACATTATTGCATTTTTTAACATATAATAGTAGAATAATCTCCATCAGTTTACCCAACACTTGCCACATATTTAATTTCTGTTGCGACAGAAGACTTCTAGAAGGTCTTCACCAAAATTAAACACATGGTCTAGATAAACTCAGACAAATGTATCAGCTTATTTAGCCATGTAAATGGGCCTTATTCCATAAGCGGCTAGTGTTGCTCCAGAACAGCGTGCGCATGGGCATAGTCTGGTCAGGAGCTGCCATTTGCGCGACTGAGACTACAAACATTTGCGTGACTTTAAAACGGACAAGGTAGCTCCTTATCAGACTGCGCGATTGCGTGGGATGGTCTTGAGCTATACTTACGCATCTTTTGTTTCTAATGACGCTTCTCAAACAATAACATGTACATGTATAACATTCAAACTCATCAGAAAAAATATAACGAATACTTAAAAATGTAACACATATTCATGCGGCGAACAACACGATCGCCACCATCTTGAATCTTAAACAAAAGTAAATACGATTTAAACCTGATCGATATAAAATCCGCCCAATAAACAGATACCAGGAAGCGGTTATCGACTAAGGTTTCCGTAGGTTATACTGACTGTTGTATAAAAATGTATATGCCATAGTAATCTGACAGACTGTAAGATTAAATCTTATCCCTTTGAATAAATCCGCGCTGTCATAACGAGCCTCGTAACCCCCATATAAACGTTTCTAAGTTGAGGAGATTTTGAGAAGTATTTCCACCAGCGAGTAATCTCTTACATTGCCAATCAAATTCCATATTTATCAGCATATTTTCAGGCAGTGGCCGGATTTGACAAGTACTATCACACGGTCTGATCATGCCGGTAAATCGCGAGGAGGAGTATCCCGAGCCCTTTACCGAGCCCGACTAAGAGGCTGAATTAGACATTAACAGTCGGCAGATGGGCGTATTAACCTCCCTTAAAGAACAGTGGTCGTGTCGCTCGTGCTTGGCGTTTTCTGCCCTAGGATCATTGGAGGCGCGGTAAAGATGATACAATTTTTTTAAAGTTTAATATGTGAGGATGCTGCTCATGATTATCATGATTGTGCTGGTTGTCTTGAAATATTTGATGATGATATTGCTGCCTAAAGTCACGTTCCTTAAAAGAAAGTCTCTTGTAACAAAAAACCCAGCCTAGGGAAAAGTGTCATACCTTATGTACCTGTTCGGACTGCAAAGAGAAACTTGGACGAGCGAGGCTCGAACAGAAAGAATACAATCAAAGTGAAACTTCAAATGCACCGGCAAGAGAGTAATGTTATTATGGCGCGCGATACTTATTAAAAGTCAAGTAACCAATTGCTTAGTAGTTGGACAAAGCACAAAACCGCTAGACATAAACACGATACAAACACTGACTAAGATGCTTCAACTCATTATGCCGGACTTTAAACGGCCAATGCCAATGCCAACAATAAAAGAATAAACCGGTTTCGTGAGCATCCACACCTTATATACGTTTGACGTAAGGTAATCGACGCAGCTCTGCCGTGTCTGCTTGGGACAATCCGCGTGGGCGGCGTGTGGATGGCGTGTGGATGGCGTCTTGTTGCCGGGTTTGGTCCGCAGTGATGCCGCGTTGTCATCGGAGTGATGGTCTTTGGAAGACCGTCGACGCTAAAAAATCCCAAAAACTCACGGATCGTTCAGGTTCGTCCCGGTTCTTTATCCAGGGTGGGGGATCCGGGTCTGTTACATATTCTCATTTAATTATGCAGGTTTGTAAGTATTTATATGCCATGCTACAAAAGCGTCTTAAAGTAGCTGAATGCATTTTTAATCGGTCGCGTTAGCGGCCCACTAAATTTACAGAGCATATTTTGCAAATCAGTATGTGCTTAAAAGCCTTAGCTACGGTAAGAACCGCAACTCTCTTTGCTAGCAACGATTACCGCTGCCTGTCTGCATTGCAGACGACAAATGCTTCTGCTCTACTTCTGTAGTGAGTGTATATACCAGCTTGTAAGACGGCATTGGTCAGTCTAGTGTTTATCATTGAAATCTGTACATATTGGCTGCTTTCAGGGAAAACGGGGCTTAATGCATGTCAAATAAGATTAGCCTGTGCACACTGATTAGCCTTTGCAATGCGCACAAGCTAATCAAGGACGACAACAGCAAACACCTTCTGTGCCTTCAACGCTTTGATTAATTATAAAATGGTTACCATGGTAACCACAAAGCTTAAGCAATTGTTATGTAACAAACTCTTTAATGTTAATGATTTCGGAATTTATTGTAGATAGATAGGTTTAAAGATAGCAATGTATAACATTACTTAATTTATCAAGTTGTATAAAGAAAAATACTTTGTTTTATAAGAAAAAAGGTATTAGTACATCAAAATCCACGTAATTTAACAACAGATTTCCTTCAATTACTTGTTTATTCTGACGTCTACGATATTGAAACAAAAACCGAATGAAGCACAAACATACATTTGAATACCGGGAGAAATCGATATGGACAATGCCGATATATGAATGTTCTCGTCCACATCTTGCATATTAAATTTGGTATGTCACCTGTGAACTCGTCCATGTATTAAAATTAACATTTAGTTTTTGTGTAGGTTTGACAACATATTGTTGTGCAATTTTCTTTATGCGTTAAGTGTTAATCTGAATTTACAATTGTAAGTGTATCTACCATTGACCAGCATATACAATGTAAATAAAGCGTCTTAACAGGGTTAACCTATTTACCGCAGCGAATGAATTCATAAAGCAGACCATGATTTCTATCTGAAAAATAAACTACGTAGTAAAATATCTATCTAGGTCAGTTGCTTTAATCGATATGTAACCACTTGGTAAACACATGTAAAGATTAACAGCTATGCATAACGCATTTGTTAAGACAGCGTTTTATGTTTGAACAGGCATTTTCTTCTTATCGTGAAACTATTTTGAAAATGGCAACAAGTCTTAGATCAGTATATAAAAGTTCGGATATAATTCTGGATTACTGTTGTACGCCTTGTGAAGAGGACAATTTGAAAACAGAGGCGGAGGTATATTGTGAAAAATGCACAACGTTTTACTGTGGACCGTGTATAAACATGCACAAGCAGTTGTATAAAAAGCACACGACGTATGGGAGATCCGATATTAAGTATTGGCCAGTTGCCAAGCCTACACAGGATCTTATAGAGAAGTGTGAGTTACATACGGAAGAGAAATTGAAGCTTTATTGTGAGGACCATGAACAGATCTGCTGCAACACTTGTGTCTCGTTGAACCATCGGTAATTTATTCATAAACAATATTTGACACCGTATGTTAGATTTATGCTAAAATGTAAAATTGTCTAGTCAATAAACAAAATGAGGCCCGTAGAAAATATATAAATATTTTTTACTTTGATAATATTTGCTAGGCGATGAAGGCAAATAATCTAAAAATATTATAAACCTGCTATGTCTATTGCGAACTGACCACATTTTGTTCGCTACCTGTAAACTAGGCACATAGATACTTATCATTAACACTTTTTTAATAAAATTGATAAAACTTTCATTGTAAACTATTCTAATTAATTGTCCCCTTTAACAATATTTAGTATAAGACTTGCATTTGAAACCAACATACATCCGCGACATGCCTTCCACTTGCTGTACACTGCTGTATAGTCATCGATCGATGCATAAAATGATGAACTTATCAGGTGTTTATTTGTTATATATTGCAATGAACAGCATAGTATAAATGTTATGTAAACTCTTGATTAGGAACGAATGCCCTACATGCTTATAACAGCAACATAATTTCACATGAACGACATTATACAATGAAAGCTTTATTATCAATTAATACACATAGATCTTTACAAAACATGTGCACCTAAAACAAGTATTTACAACAAATCAATGCATCGCTCAATGTATTTGTTTGTTTAATGGTCTATTAAAAATAAATGCATTAAAGGAACTGTTCACAGAAAGGAAAACGTGAAAATTTAAAATCAAACTTCAATGATTTAAAAATAACATATTTACATTGCATTAAACAAGCGAAGTAACATTCCTTACTTGGAACAATATTTAAAACATCGTTTTGATTATGGAAACCCTAAATTTATTATAGATTAAATGATCTATGTCGAATACTATTAAATTAATTGATACAAAAAACCTATGTTATATTTCCATCTGAGTAAAGATACGAACACGGTAGCATTTAACAATATTGCGATCATTTAGACTAAGGCTTCATATTACCTTTAACGCGCACATAACAGATCGAATATCGATGAGACGTTTCAGGGAACTTAGCTTTAAACAAAACGTATCGCAAGTTCGCGTTAAACGTCTTGTTTATTTGAATGCTTAGTAAACGCGACTACTTTATTTCAAAAGGAGGTTCGAGTCAACGCCAAGCTGTTTTATTTCAACGATGTGTAAATATCATATCAATATCATATTTAATTACTAAAACTGTATAATATTTTCCAAATATGTGCTGGCGCAACCAAAACATTTAACACGAGACAAGACGATTTACTTAAACATAAACACAACATATTGGTCGCATGATATGTGAATATCTATTAACATTAGATTACTTCAATGTCCTTTAAGTCATAACTATATAACGTTGCATGATGTTAAGCAAACACATTTATATACCGTACTCATTTGCAGTATGTATAGCGACGCATGCCACCGTATATTGAAATTTCATATCTAACCTATAATAATGGGATACTATATTTGACAAACATTAACATTTTGAAAAATTACAATGATCCAAATGATCCGAAATACTGATCATAATGAATAATTATAAGACTGTTTTTCAAACATACTTTTAAAAACAAAACGTTTAAATAACGCAATGAGTTAATATTCGCGCACAATATAATATTCTATGTATTAAATTGTAAAAGACATAGATATAAGCTTCAGTTACATAATAATTTATACATCTTTACTTAAAAATAGCGATAATATGTATTTATATAAATGTTTTTAACAGTATACAAACGTCAAAATTTGCTTTTTTCAGCCAATGCACTACAGTTTATCTTATACAAGATGCAGTGAAGACGCAGTCGTTTGCAGACTTACACCAGCTTTTCGCTGAAATCAACACGATTCTACAACAATTTACACAGCTCCTAAAGAGTGGAGAGGCAAACCTAACGTCCATGCATGAATCATATAAGAAAAGCGCCCAGGACATATATAATTTCCGCCAGAAAATAAATACAGCTTTAGACGAGCTTGAGACGATGACAACAACGAATCTGGATGTTGCCATGATAACCTTAGAGTCAGACCTTAAAACAGGCATTGATAACTGCAGTAAAGTTGAAGAGGAGTTGAATTGTTTCAAAAATGTGATGCAGGATATAAGTGAAAAAAACACTGAACTCATCTTCGTAGCCAGCCAGAAATTGTTGAATAAGAAAAGGCAGTCTGAATCTTTATTACAGAGGATGTCTAAAAAAACGGACATTACATTTTCATTCCAAGGACATGAGATAATTGATTCGTTTTTGTCTGAATAATCTGGCCTGGGCAAAGTAATACATAAACGGTTTGTTGACCAAGATCGTTCCTTATCTGTGATTGTGCAGTCTAAGTACTGTGTGAAAACAAAGGATGACGCATCGAAGAACGGATGCATTTCTGGAGTTTGTTCTCTACCTGACGGTCAGATCCTCGTTACTGACCAATATAACAAATCGTTGAAATTGTTGAACAAGCAATATCAAGTTTTCAGCATCTGCCACTTTGACAGGTTTGCATACGATGTGTGTCATATTGGCCAAACTGATGTAGTTGTTACTCTTAATGATACTACAGATACAGGCGTGTTGCAGTTTGTCACTGTCGACAAAGGCATACTTGTCAAAGACAAGACTCTACTGCTTAAACATCCATGTATTAGTATCTGCCATCGACATAGTGAGCTGTATATCACGTCTAGGACGGCGCTTTACAAATACGATTTGAGAGGGAAACAGCTGAAGAGATTGTATGAAGAATCATCCAGTTTAAATTCAGGTAGTGTGAATAGCAAAAGTATAAAAAAAGAAAGCAAAATCTGACTGAATAGCTGACGTACTTTCGCATATGTGTAGTTTTTAGATCGTTTGTAACAAATGGTTTGTTATTGAAATGTATTATAAATGTTATAAGAACAGCTGTAATTTTATTAAAAAACCATACTATATTATTCGTTATCTCTTTTCACAATTCTTATAATTGTCTTTAATTTATTATATTTTATCACGCACTTATCATGTGTTAATATTTTACAGTATTTACGTGTGCTATTTCCAATAACGGTGACAAGATCTTCGTCATCAATCGAAAGGATAACAAGCTGCTCACACTTGCAAATGATGGGACCGTGCTCTTCGAGTTCTCAGACCCAGCACTAAAATGTCCGTGGGGTGTACATGTAACATCTGCAGAACAAGTGCTGGTGTGCTGTCAGGGAACCAATACTATCATGCAGGTGCACAGAGATGGGAAGAGGAAAATTGCTACTATGTCATTAGAGGCTGATGGATTCAAAGCACCCTTATCAGTCTTCTACAACATGAAATCAGCATCTGTCGTTGTAGGACTTGGATCCAGCCCTTCTATTGTCGTTTTAAAGGTTACATGAAATATAAAAACAGCACATCATGAGTAAGTGTAAAACATACCTGACACAAATAAAAAAATACTTATACGTGTATATTTTATAGCGTAAACATGTATGATAAATCAATTGAAATCCAATTAAACGATGTCTCTTACCGTTTGATTAATTTTTGCTTTAAAGTTTAAATAATTGTTATTAAAGTGATATTATGGGCACCTTACAGTTTATAGGTGTCTATCGTAACCGTTGTTTATTTTTCTGTGTGTTCACTTCATATACACTTATATTTGTTAATACAGCATCAACATACTGAAACAATATCCCGGAAAGAGAAAAAATAATGCATTTGAATATCAACCGTACTTTCGTTTTGACAACTGACGACAGAAATGATTCGATTTACGATGTGGATCTAAATCAAGTTTTAGTACAGATTCGTTCATACGACACAAATACACTATTTTGTTTTATGGATTTTATCGGCTTAGAGGACTGGGTGAGTCATGTAAAAATATCGAATATAATATATAGTTTTTATAAACAACTGGTAGCAAGATGAGTTGCAGATAATTGCTCAGTAACCACATTATAACTAACTTTTTTGACCTGTTAATTATTTTCAGCTCAATTCAACAGTGAAAAATGCCCATAATATCACTTTGATCCATTCTTAATCTTTATCATTTGTATATCAGTTATTAATTACTCTTTTAATACCAAAATAATGCAAAATATAGAATCGCATTTAGCATCACATTATTCTGAAATAGAAAGGGGCGGTATCATAATCTTGAACAAAAAAAATCGCAACGTGAATGTTGCACCACGAACGCCATCGAAAATGAATAACATTTCCTACAATTATGTCCAATTTACAAACACATGCGAAAAACATTGTTAAAATCGCCTTTTTGCATATGGTTAACAATAAATAAATTTGCAAGACAAATGTCCAGCGAAAGTTAAACTGAAATAATAAGTGCTACAAAATTTATTTACGAAGCTAATAACTTAAAACAACATCTCGAATCGATATTTCTATATTTAATTAGTCATTAATGAGTTATCGTGGTGTTAATTAAGAAATCATCCACGGGTAACCGTTGGTTATTGCGGTAATAACCAACGGTATGGAGTTCCGATGCGTAGGAATTAAACCACGACATACCGTTGGTTATTACCGCAATAATCAACGGTTACCCGTGGATTATTTCGATTCTAACACGTTTTCATTAATAAGTTATCCGCGATTTAAAGGTTATGAATGAGAATTATTTTTAACCGAACGTCCTCCACTTTTCTGCGAAAACGTGACGTCACCACAGCAATTACAATCAAATGACGTCGTCTTCATTCATAAAATGTGAGTGGACAATCAAAGTGACGTCGCTTTAAACAACCGTTGGTATATCGGGGTAATAACAAACAGTAGTTGTTCTTCTTTGTATATAGAAAACAAGTCACGTGCCGTGGTAGAATTGTATATAGAACTAACCATACTCATCGCTTTTGGCGTAGTCATAACGATACAATCCAAAGTTGATCTTTCAATAATTGAAGTTGTTACTTTTTTTATGTCTTACCTTTTCATTAAAAGTGTTCGCAACAAATACATGGAACTAAACATAGAATTGCACTTAACAGCACTTAGTCTATGTGCCTTAGGATGGTTTAATCACCTTGACGTGTGTTCATCTTGAAATACCATTATGTGTAAAATTGTTTTATACAGATGTATAATATGTATGCATGCATGTATGTATGTCATGGTATATATTAAATATATTCAGTTGTATAACTGAACATTGATACATATGCATTCTATGAATATGTATAGTTAAACGTTATTACGCATATTAATCCATACAACATTTACCCATATCGTGTACTCCGTTGCACATATATACTGGTTTTAAAATATATATTTTTTATATTTCACCTATATACTTATCGTTTTGAAAAATCAGTAGCAATATGTTCCTACCACCTACTGCAGATTCTTTTAATCGTATGTATTGTTAGTAAGTTAGTGAAAATAAGATGTGCGATTGCAATTTTAGAAACGATTATTAAGTCCAACGTACCAGATTAACCAGTTCATAACACTATCGTCCAACTTGTATATTATACTATTACATATGAATTGTATAATGCATCTAGATTGTAGGCTATGTGCTCGTATAAGCTTTATTGGTCAATAAATGCTGTTGTTAAATACTGGCAGTCGATGCCTTTTTATAACCTATTTTAGTCGGCAAAATCCGCAAAAGTATACCTTGGATGGAGGGTTTCACATTTTAAATCAGTTGAGCTATGCGTGATTCGTGTGTCGTATGTTCGTTACCTTCTAGCCTAGTACCACTCTAGAAGCCACATCTTTTGCTTAATCTTGATATATCAACATATCAATAACAAGATTAAGTTCAAATGTTTGATTAACAACTATATGAGCAGGTCTTTTTTTAGATAACTCGAGAATCGACATATATGGCTCAATCTTTATAAATCGTGGTCCGACTGTCTATCTTTACATTATCACAATGAAAATGTCCACGTCAAACTTCGAAAAGCCCTGTTATCGTCAGTGTTAACTTCCTTAAGGCTTAATGGGCCAAATGCAAACTGTGTTCAGACTTTAAAGACAACTTTCTTTTTCTCAGTCTCAATAAAACATGTTCAGATTATTCATGTTAACCATATCAGCGTGCAGAATCAACGGTGTGTCCCGGGTTTTACACACGGGCTCGACAGAATGTGAACAAATGGTTCAAATCCCAATGAAGGAATGCAATACACGCGTGCTTTTGTTAAAACAATAATAGTGTTTTGTGCGTAAATACTTTTAATAGCATTATACAATTGCAACAATCCGTGAACAGTTCCGTTTACAGATGTTTGAAAACAAACAGCATGTACTTTTCTATAAATCTCAACCTTTTTTACAACTTAATAGTTCAAAGTTAGCATATTCTTTTGTTATAATAAATTCATCGGATAAGTCCGAATATGCGAAATTCCAAGATTATGTATGATGCACAGCATATTTAATTTGTAATGCAGCTGCTACCGTTTCTCGTGATGGACAAACTTGCCTTTCTTCCGGTCTGCATGTTTAGTTCCTTCCTCAGATACAATGTACGTGATATAGAAGGAACGAATGGTATGAGTCTCCTTCTGGGCTTTATTCATCTGCGTAAAGTATCGTCCTCTTGCAACACAGGCTTATCTAGAACGACACTTTGCACAGGAACTGTATTATCGTTTAGTGGAGACCTCCTGTAAACGAACAATTCAAAAAAGTGTTCTTGATTACTCTACGCGCTCTGGTATGATACTTTTCGCACATGACTCAAGGCAAGTTTTCCCAGAACGCGGATTGTAAATTGACAACTACCGTGAGTAGATGTTCCGAGCTGTTAGTGTACAAATTGTCAAGGGGGTAACCGCTTAAAGAAGTTCAGTATATTTTTTATCCTCCTTGACAGGGGAGAGAACTACAACCAGCTAAGGTTAAAAGTAATGTGTCTGATGCTGAGGCATACTGTATACTTCTGCCTTGAATTTTTACATTCACAGTTTTTGCCCAGACATACTGTTATTGTTTTGATTATCAGTCAAAATATAAACGATGAATTATTTCCAGTGTGATACGATTGATTTCTATTCATAAGCGTTACACTTGAAAAATTGAGCAGAAATAAGACAACAGTTATACAGCACTCACAATACTACCAAGGCATTTAAATCTAACGAAGAAAGAGGCAAAACTTCTGAACCAAACCGAATAATATCGTAATTTATTTCAGGTCAAGTTATGAACTACCAGTGCATCTTACATTCGTAACTTTGTTATCCTTACCACAAACGTAACATTTTCTCGGCAGCTCCAAATCGTCCGGTCTGAACGCTCTCGCCATCGTGCTTCTGTACGACATAGTGAAGATCATCTTGGAGATGAAGAACATCACGCCCAGCCCTGACACCGTCACCAAACTCGCCAAGATTCAAGGTAGATATTATTAGAGAATAGGAGCCTCAATCTGGGGAAACGGGGATTATTGCATGTGCGTAAAGTGTCGGCCCAGAATTTCACGTGGAGTGCGCACATGCTAATCAACTACGGCACTTTCAGCTTTCATGGAATTTCGTTAAATGGGAGTCTCTTTTCGAAATTCCAGTCTAGGCGGAAAGTGTCTTTCCTGATTAGCCTGTACAATATTCTCCAGCATTATATTCGAAAACAGTTTACGAACGTGCATTAAGACCCGTTTTCCCAGAGCGATGCGCTTATACACAAAACCATCAAAGTGAAACCTCAGATGCACCATCTTGAGACACATTTTATTATTGCTCGCGATGTGGTAGCTCTTGTATCGACCGCCTTGAAACTAACAATTCCAATAATTGCTATTTTATACCCGTTGGATTGAAATCAAAACCTCATATGCAATTTTCCTGGAGTTATTGACACAAAATTTAAGTACTTATACAAATTAATCACATGGCATCAGCAGTCAACGTTCATCTTGCAAGGCTTAGCTAAAACGCTAAATCAGGAGCGACTTTGACGTTGTCCAGAACGATAAAGTAATTTATATTCAATCATTATTATGTATAGTCCGTTTAATGTTCTTATGCCAACATTCTGGATAGTTTCAGCCATTGTATTTTTTAAAGAAAAAGCTCACTAAATTACACGAAAACATAAAGAGGACGGTGTGATTAACAAAAATATGACGCTAATTTTTGCAAACATCTGCTTTATTGAATGGGATACACATCCGTTTTGATGGAATATTTCGTTTATAAGAGGTCTGAAGTTAAAGTGGAACATGTCGCCAATAATAAGCCTTTGATGAATGCACAGGCCAATACGGGGTGACACTTTTTGCACATGCATTTAGCCAAGTTTTCCCCGAGTCGAGTCTCTTTTATATTTGATTTCGATTTGACATCGGTCTCGTTTGCGGAGGTAATTGTCATCGGTGTTGATTTCGTGGCACAGTTCCTTGGACAGACAGTACTGCAAGTGAGTTATCATGAACACCGAGCGTAAAAGTATTGCATCTTGTATTGCATCCTATAAGTATTGTATCCTGTATTCAATAATTTTTAAATACCTATTTTAAATTGAACGCTTGGCGGGCGCCATATCTTCTACGCAATATCTACTACGCCATATCTACTATTACGGAATACCGTTAGTGCCATCGTGATAACACATTAAAATCCAGAGGGCGACAATGCGATAGTACGAAGGCGACGATGCGATTGGACGATGGCGACAATGCGATAGTACGATGGCGACAATGCGACAACGCGATAGTACGATGGCAACAATGCGATAATACGATGGCGACAGTACGATGAGTATCGCATTGTCGCCATCGTACTATTGCGTTGTCGCATTGTCGCCATCGTACTATCGAATTGTCGCCATCGTATTGTCGCACTGTCGCATTGTCGCCATCGTATTGTCGCACTGTCGTCATCGTATGATCGCACTATCGAATTGTCGCCATCGTACTATCGCATTGTCGACTATCGCCTTCCACTAAACAGACTATTCTAACTGAAGAAACAAAATATATTTCTTTATAAAGATGTACTTTGAAAGTGGTTACAGTTATAAAGAAATCAGATTCTTATTAAGTTATATAATGGGTATTGATGCAAGGTATGCCGAACTGTAAAGTATGTCGTACTGTCGTCATCGTATTATCGCATTGTCGCCATCGTAATATCGCACTGTCGCCGTCTTGTTGTCGCACTGTCGCATTGTCGTCATCGTATGTTATTCTTCCAACTGGACAAATGTGTTTCAATCACGATAAAATCGACAAAATTACTTATAGTTGTTTATCTGCAGTCATGGCATAACATGTGATGTCTGGTTATTAATCATATTTAAAATGATTATTATTGCACTTTGCCGCAACGTTTGTCATTAATGTTTTCGTGGCCTTCGTCAAGATTCGCAATCTGTATACATCAGGAACTAGCTGTTTAGGTAGTGAAGTAATTAACCGTTGTATGTTAGAGATATCAATTTTGTGTACGTGTCTTTATACAGACTATATCGACAGACATATATTATATGGACGTAAACTTTACAGTTTGTGTCATTTACAAAAAGGTATTCATAACGTGAGTACGAATACGTTAAGCTAAGTATCATATTGCTCGCGAAAAGATTATTATACATACATACATAAATTAACATATCAATCTATATGAAACATAATGTTTCTAGACATTAAATAATCAAATATTATACTAGACTCAAATAAACAGATGAGAGATAACCTGATTTTTTTACTATAGTGCAATATTCAGCAAGTATTGTCCTGTGTGAGCCGTGATAATAAACTGACAGCGATCTATTTGTTGTATGTATTATGTATTTTTGTTACAATATTCACGAGGAGTCATACTTGGGACATTGATAATATCGTATGTCGTGCGTTTATATTAAATAATAATTCATATAACCTGTCCATGTAAACAGAGTTATCTATGGTTTGTCTAGACAAAGGTGTACACAATTTAAATAGAAATATAAAGGCCGATGAATTATTAATCTATTTTGGTGATAATAGTGTCTTCCGGGCTTAATTATAAACACGACTTTAAATGTATAAAACTGGATCGTTATTGAAGCCTGTCACCATGCATTAATGGTGTATACAATTATATCAAATTCCATCAATAATTAACAGATTAATTAACTACTCCAGAAATGCGTTATAAAGCGAGCACAATTCGCGACGGACAGAATGACAAACACAACGGAACCCACAAGTATTCAACCATATTTTTATTAATAAAGAAACAGCTACAACAAAACGAAAATTTGACACAAAACAAAGCGATTGTTTTATTCATGTTGCATTTAAATGTTGTCAAAAATGAGCACATTTGGAAAGCATAATACACTATATTCAAAGCAGTTATGTGATGATATTTCATTACAAAAAACTAAAAAAATAATGATATTGGTTTATAGAAATGTCACATTTATTTTCATTCTGAAATTATTTAGCATTAATACGTCAAACATTAACACAACTTATATTGATTCAAAATCACATTGTCAAATTAAGTATTAATATTGAAAAAAGTAATATGTGGTTATAAATAAAGCTCAATTTTCATATGTATATATTTAATTACATTTAACATATACAAAGACGTAATTTAATTTTGTATCAATATTTGTATAAAAGCAATGGTTATATATACAGGAAAATTAAACAAATCGCGAACATTTATATAAAAAATATTTAAAGTTAAACATTCATTATCTTTCTGAAGTCATACAATTCATTCCAACAATCTGTATGATCAAAAATCTTATTCCAATTTACTAAAATTCTAAAACACAACACTTTGGAGAAATCGTTTTATAGATTGACACACAAAATGCTTTAAAATATTCTTTATCTAAAAAATGGGCCAATTTAAAGATTATAAAATAAATACATATATCATAACATTGCGCTCGTATCCTTAAGAAGTGTGAGTTCTTAAAAACACATAAATTAAATAAATCAATATCCGTTTACTGAATAAATAAAGATAACAATAACTGACAAGATCAGTAAAATATGTAAGTCAGAAAATTAGCATACCATATTTTACGACTGAATGCTATTACGAATCAATATTCGAGAAATGTGTAGTATATAAATTATATGATAAAATCAAACAGGCACACTATTTCAAAACAAAAATGGTATTCATGCTTCACTATAAGGAGAAATGGCTGACCAGCATAGGACAAAACGAACGGGACAGATGCCACACCGAACCGTCTGCTAACGATTGAAGAATCGGCAAAGATGTAACTGCCGATGGATACCCACATCAAAAGGTACAAAGGTACAAAAGTAAAGAGACGAACAAGAGCACAATTTCCATTAAATTGAACTGAATCGGAAAACATATCTCGATACTGACTCAGTACTGCTCCAAGCATGATGGAAACGAGTGAAGCATTAACAGTTATATTGAAGTTGTAAAAATACGGAAGTTGTTTGTTTCTCCATGGTGATCGCAATCTTAGAATGTAATAAATGCCGGACTGATTCGTGTCTAACATTAAAACTGCAAGAATGATATACAATGGTATACAATGGTATATTAAAAGTAAATATAAATAAAATGATTATAAATCTTAAAACATTATTATCCACGCGTATGGAGCTTCGAGCAAAGGTGACTTTTAGGTGAAACTTTGATGTCTGATTTGCTTCGTTTGCTACATTGGCTTCCACAGTCTCGTTTGTCGTTCTTAAGGGTGTGCATGCCAACGAATAAATATATGCCGGCATATCAAAGTGCACTAAAGGTTTTTGTTTAAACAATATGTGCATACATATTCCGGCTATGCAACCCCAGCCCAATAAAGTTAAGCATTCATAAGACCGTACCTTTTACCCTTTCCTTAGTGATATGAATATACAAAGTCTTTCGATATGAATTTGGAAGGAGAATCCATGCAGAAGAGCTGTTCACGATATCTGCTATTATGCTTACAAGACCTGTCAACACTAGAGGTCTTCTGTCAAAAAATCTGAACAACCCAATTGACATGAAAGATATTGGTGACAACACGTAAAACAAAGGATTAGGGGGCGTTCAGAGCAGCAATGATAGCAGTTATAGGGAGCCTACATACTAAACGTTCTATTTTAGTATGTATTAAAACAAGTGATATAAAATGTTTCCAGTCATAATAAAGAATAACGCAATCGGCTAACACAAACACGACTAGCCGCAATACATTGCGTCTGCCATGAACACTTTTAGGGTATTTGTAGTCGTCAAGGGGTACATGATGCTTCGTTAACATGAGATAGTGGTCGTTTGTAGGTCCATGCTGCGCTGTATCGCTGTTCGTAACAAATATCCGTGATCTTAAATTGTTGGTCGTAGCTGGCACTTTATATGCGTCCAATATTTTCTGAAATTCCAGTTTTAATGGCTCCACTTCGATTCCTGGGTCTGTATTGATAGAGTATTCAACATTGACTTCATGTGTTATGAATACGAACCGGACAGCTTTTGTAAACCACGCACAGCTGTCGGTTAGATCTACAATATTTTCTATAGCATAATCCGCGTTTCCATCGAATTTCTTCTGTATTTTCTCACCTATATAGCATGGTTAGGTATTCTCTGTATTACCAGTGGAAAGTACCAAAATATTGGAACACACTCGCTTTTTTAGAACATCGCATCAACCATGTCTCCAGTTAATATCCTTATTGCTAGAGTTCACAAAGAATAATACTCTTGTAACTTTTATATTTTTATTAGCCTCAGATATATCAACTTAATCGAAAATATGTATTTGAAAAAAAGGCTAAAACGCGTCTTGAACATCTTTTGCAGGTTTCTTGAACGCATCACCTTCATGTACAACAATAGCAAAATCAAACTGCTTGAGTTGTGCCATATATATATATATATATATATATATATATATATATATATATATATATATATATATATATATATATATATATATATATACATATATATATATATGTATTCTACATTGCAGATACTCTGTTCATATTTATTTTCATTTAAAGGTATCACAAATACCAAGGATTTAGATTATCCATTGTATAGCTTATATTTCATTGACCTTAAGTGTTAAATTACTATAATTCTGTGCATTTTTATAACTTCCATTAACGCACAATAAAGTCAGTCACTTAAAACAATGTTAACAATTGTATACGCCGCTAATTGTTTTATACTTAACAATGCCCTATTATCATCAAATCGTTAATTCATAATTGCATTGTACGATGTTTAATTTAGTCCAATAGTGTTGAGATTGTAAAGTCCATTATTGGAGAGACATGATTTACATCAAATTCCATGTTCTCACAAACATTCTTATGCTTGACTGAAGTAGCAGTTCATGATGATTATAAAATATTCATGTTTGTTTTCTGGATAATATTAATAATCGCACCATTCATACGTGCCCATGTCTGCATTCCATCAAAACCGTGATGTCTCTTTTAAGTTTAATTGGCACTAATTGACATATGTGATAAATCTACAAACTGTTAATGTGTGATGACGTCCCGTAAAAGAGGACAGTCGTTGATGTACATGTTATATACCGTGCTTGATTATAAAAGTATAATTAACCAAACACTTTTCAATGAAACAACATATTGCATTAACTAGCGTATCTCAATCAAACAATGTCTCTTTCAAAATGGTTGAAAACGGGAACAGTACAGACACGTTCTCCTACTATAGCAGGATTGCCCGACTCTGCAAAGGCTCAGTCTATGACTGCAGCTGTATTAACACAGGCCTCTAACGATGCAGTAGAAGAAATGGTCAATGGACGTAAACGGAAGCGTAGTTCTTATCATACTAAGTAATCATAAACATCTTAGTTCTAGCATATACAATTTACGTAAAATAAGTAGAAAATGACAACAACATTTTCAATTCGGAAATATTTTAATTAGTGAAGATAAAGTGTAATGTGACCTACTACTGAAGTGAAGTTACTACCTGGTATTACAAAAAACAAATATCTCGGACAACCGACAACAAAAGAACATGTCGGAAATGACATTCGCAAATGACCGATTTCGGATTAAAAATGTATAAATAATCGTTGGTACTTGAATTCGTGGTTCGGCGGACCAACGAAATCCACGAAAATTCGTACCACACGAAATTTAATTTAACAGTATTAACTACAATTAGGATTTACTTTTAAAGGCGATATTGTTAACACCAAAAACACACCAATGTAAGACACATGTTATGTTTATGCTATGAAATATGTCAAAACGTGGGTTATCAATACTGATTAACAATGAAATCTTATTTTCCACTCCCTGCACAAGAATTATGTCCATTTATATACAATAAGTTCAAGTACGATAGTGTCCTTTCCTCACTTTCAAAAACTGTATCTTGATATAGTGGCAGCATACAATTTCTCATTTCACTTTCTCTTTTTTTTACACTGACTGTAAGGGAATTTCCAGACAAGAATTTCTCCAAAACAAAATATGATTTGATTGGATGCAACTATCTCGTTCAATCATAAGACATCATTAACGAAATTCATTTATTAGATTTAATTGTCACAGGAACTCAGACAGGTCACGGTCATTATTTTTACTTTCGTTTTCAGTCGTAAAGATGTTGTTTTCTTTTGTATTATTTTATACAGTTAATCGTTACGTTGATTAAAAGAATAACGCTTACCATATTCTTCGACAATTTAAATCCAAACAATAATATAAGCATCAAGCTTCAATTGATATCAACATGATTCGAAGTAGTGTGTGTGATCTACAATCTGCCATTGCCGACTTTGGCAAAAGGGGAAAAATAAGTCAACTCATCGAATTTTAAAGGTCAAAATCAATTATTTGTTTGGTAGAAAATTCTTTTAAGGACAAAACTGTGCCGATGTGTATGTTACTTAGTTTAAACATATTTATTTCAAAGAATGTACATTGTTTTACAAAGAATATGACACAACATTTATTACAAGAACATGCTTGAATAGGATTAGAACGAAAGACGATGTCTTATTTTGTTCTTCTCCCTATACAAATACAGTTTCATGTTGCTAGACGGACATACATGGATTTTAAATAATAAACAATGTTAAGGGTATGGAAAAAACTACGAGTATAGTTTCTTTTGTGAGAAACAGGCAATAAGTCGACATTTGGGATGTGTATGAGAGAGAGAGAGAGAGAGAGAGAGAGAGAGAGAGAGAGAGAGAGAGAGAGAGAGAGAGGGGGGAGAGAGAGAGAGTTCTGTAGCATATTACGAATCAAATCGCTTACTTTTAATAATAAATGCATGCACTGCATCGGCTATTTTAGTATTCGTTAAGTAGTCACAAGTGTTGTCTGCATATAGAATAGTTTCAATGCAAGGAACGGAATATGCGGATATTGAGTTCAGAAATTCGCCACGAATATGTACATACCGAGTGCATTCAAGAAAGTAATGCGACGTTGTTTCATGAAGTCCGCATAGACATTACGGGGATGCAACAATATTGCGTCGGAAAAGGTGTTCGTTTAAGGCGCTACACTTTGTTCGTAAGCGCGTGTGAAGCATTTGAGAGCGTCTTTCACCGTATGTAAATAATGGATTCGGAGTCTGTCGATCTATGTTAATTTGACTTTTGAAGGAATTTATCGATTCGGCGTTTTTTATTTCATCGGGAAGATTATTCCATTCACAAACAGTGGATGGTAAAAACGAATTTGAGTATAGTGACGTTCGCGCTTGAAAAGTTTGGAGATGTGACGAATTTCTTAATGAGTAATTGCTAAACGATCCAACTGTAGCGGGTAAAAGGGATTGCAAATAGTTTGGTTCATTACTAGAGTTCATTTTATACATTAATAATTTGTGTTTGCGTCTTCGTTGGCTGATAGTTTCCCAGCCTAGCTCATTATAAAGTTCTTCTATTGAGACTAAGCGTTTGCATCCAGATGTTATACGCGCGGCTTCGGTTTGGATTTTTTCTAGGTCATCTTTTTCATATTGCGTACAATTATCATATACAGCGTCTGAGTACTCAAGGATTGGTCTTATAAAAGAAAAAAATATTTTCTCGATAGTTTTTCTATCAAGCATTGATTTTAACCGACGCATTATATTAACGCGTGTCCATGCCTTTTCCTTTATGTATGAAATATGAGCATGCCAAGTGCAGTCATAAGAGATAAAAACACCTAAGTGTTTATGGACATCAACGATGGGTACATTCACGTTATGCATGGTCAATGGTGGATGAGATGGTTTATTTTGTTTTCGAGATATAAGCATTGATTCGGATTTTGAGGGGTTAAAACATACCAACCATTTGTCAGCCCAACTGGATATTTTATCAATGTCTGATTGCAAAACGACTGCAGATTCGTTTGGCGAATTTACGACCATAAACAGACTAGTGTCGTCAGCAAACAGATGTATATGTGCTTGTATATCAGCAATTATATCATTTATATACACAAGAAACATAAGTGGACCTAGAATAGAACCTTGAGGGACACCGGCGAGAATTTCAATAGGGATTGAGTGCGCTCCCGGTAGGATTACTTTTTGTTTGCGATCAGAAAGATAATTAGTCAAGAAAGATAATATATTTCCACGAAAGCCTGCTTGTTGTAGTTTGTATAATACACCTTTATGCCATACTTTATCAAAAGCTTTACTAATATCAAAAAAGATTACTCTGACCTCAAGGCCATTGTCTAGTGCTCTGCAAAAAGTATTATAAATATATGTAAGCTGATTAACAGTCGAATCACCAGGCAAGAAGCCAGATTGAGTGGGCGCAAAGAATGAATTATCTCGAAGAAAATTAAAAATGTGTTTATGCAATATCCTCTCAAAGACCTTCTCAATAGTATTTAGCAATGATATTGGTCGATAATTGGACGCTTTCGCTGGATCACCCTTTTTAAAAATCGGACACACATTAGCAATTTTCCAACAAGAAGGCATTTTGTGAGTATTAAGACAAGAGTTAAAAAGATCACACAATGGGTAGCTTAGTGGATGCATTGCTTCTTTGAGGATACGATTATCAATTCCATCAGGACCAGATGCTTTGCCTTACTTAAGACATTTGATTGAGTCAGTTACTTCTTCCTGTGTTATATGAATATTCTGAAGAGTGTTAGCGTTTGAATTGTTGATTATTAGTAGTTCGTGGTTGCTTTCATCAATTGAACATTGGTTTGCAAAATACCTGTTTAGCATATCGGCTTTACAGGAGTCATTTGATACAAAGATACCTAATTGTTCGTCGAAAAGAGGTGGAATTGAATTGTTTCTGTTAGTAGGAATAAATGTTCGAAGTGTTTTCCACCAGTCTTTTGCGCAAAGGTCAGATGACTTCAGTTTACGTGCAATATTGTTAAAGTATTCATTTTTTGAGTTACGTAGAAGTAAAACGACTTCATTCCTGACACAAAGAAAATTTAACCAAAGCATATCGCTATTTAGTTGCTTGGCCTTTCTGTATAGACGCTTTCGTTGTCGAATTTTTTTCTTTATAATATTATTTAGCCAGGGGAGATCACGAGAACGTATACATACATTTTTGTTAGGAATACATGAGCCAGCAATTTGTAAAATTGTCTTCGTAATATTTTCTGCATAAATATCAACATTTTCGCATTTAAGAAGACCCCAATTAGTATCTGTCATTAGTTGTCGAAGTTTGGAATAATCACCAATATATATATTGAACACACATTTTAAAACGATGTCGGTCCAAACAAGCAAAATATAGGCATAGGCAACATCAAACTTCCTACAGATGGCGCATGCTTGTTTTATCCCCAAGTGGTCAATTTATCAGGCTTATCGATTATATCACCAAGTGTATTTCGTCATGATATGAAAAGATGGGTTACAATTTAAACAACAACAGAAAAACCATGTTTTGTCGCTAATAATTACGAACTTTTATGTTCTGCAACTTTCTAATCAAATACTAATAAATGTGTCAAATAATTCACTACATGTTTATTATTATAAACAAAGTAAAGTTGAGTTTCTAACTCAAATCAAATATTCGAATGATACATTGAAGGATACATTAGCATTTAATATCCTCATCAATAATAACGATATGTTGATGAGTGAACATACAAACATCTAACTAGTATGAGTATACATTTCAATAAGCTATTATGGTCATCTCGATCACAACACAGCAATTACCTATTCTTTATGGTGCATTCCGTGTAAAGCAAAGATAAAAATGAAGTAACGTAAATAATCACACTTACTACTTCAGTTTATCACTGTTCATTGTTATAATAGTCAACTTCTTTATTCCTTCTGAGTTCATTTTCGGCATAGTCAAGCTATTGAGCATACATTCTAATAAACATTTTATCGAACAAGTTCACAATGAACATTGTTAATTACAAATTCAAATTTACACAAATAGAAAGATATGTAATCTCAATTGAAGCGTTATTTATGTTGACGCTTGTTGTATGAAATTAATGTGAAAATACCAAATATAAACAAGAAAAAAGGTATAAATTTCGTTTGATCAGTAGTACTGAATAATGATGTATATCGTTCATTATGTAAACAACCCAAATGAAATCACAGCATTTATTTAATCAATAAAACAATGGACACATATGTAAATTGTCAAAAGAATGTACCAAATACATTCAAAATCTACATGAAACTAGAAATATATTAAAAATAGTATATAATGTTATATGAAAATAAGATGAACATTGTAAAGAAATGTTTTCTATTTTCATTACCATTTAATCAACGATCACTTTTATTATTTTTCTTTCTGCGATTGACTAAGTTTTGTAGAATTATATGCGATGTAATAACTTAACCCATTTTGAATTAACATTCATATTATTTGTTCTGCTTTTACCATTTTAGATGCACAGAACTCCAACCTTATTTATTATATATTATTTGCAAGGATGTAAACATATGTTCGCAATAGATAAATAAACATTTTATTTTAGTGCAGTACTACTTCTACTATCAGTTTTGTAAACAATGTGCATACAGTAAACTGGCAAACATGCACGTGTTCTACGAATACTGACGACCACTTCTATCTGATAATCACATTATTTTCAAACTTAAAAT
This sequence comes from Dreissena polymorpha, assembly GCF_020536995.1. Classification (NCBI taxonomy): domain Eukaryota; kingdom Metazoa; phylum Mollusca; class Bivalvia; order Myida; family Dreissenidae; genus Dreissena; species Dreissena polymorpha. Next base: position 46,452,819 of record NC_068361.1, on the reverse strand, counting down.
GTAAAGTGAATATGTATATTAGGCGTTCAGTTAAGTAATATCTTAGTAGCAACGGAGTTGTAAATGCCCAGTTAGTGAAAGAAACATGTATACATATAATATAAGATAATAATTATTTTAGCAGTTACTTCAGCAAACAATTGTACACATCATAGATCGCAAGAAAACAAGTACATATATTAACATTCCAATATTTGCTTTAAAGTAACAACACAAATGTACTAAAATACTAATTCTAAGCGATAAATGAAACAAGAAAGTGAAATTTCAGACTCGCAACAGCAGTCTTATTAGCACAACAAGATCCTTCAATGGCGTTAAATTTCAGACCGCAAAACAATTAGAAAAAACATAAAATCACATTTATCGCAAACCCAAAAACACATGGACAATATTATATTTACAATCTGTATGATAAGATATAAAAGATCACTTCCAAAACAATCTTCAGATATGAAAATAAAACGAAAGTATAAGCCTGTGGCTTCAAAATTGAAGACCAATTCAGGATTTCGATCATTTACGCTAATTATTACAAAAAACAACAACAATACAATCTATGTCAATGCCGATGTTGGTGTGGTGTGATATAATTCTTAATTCATTTATTGTGTTTTAGTATTCATTTAAGACGTTCTGACTTATTTTTTGGTGGAAAAAATACTGACATGACTAATTGCAAATATTTTCCATGTCAGTAACCAGCGCTTTTGCCAACCAGTGACTGCACATGCGCGAAAAATACCGATTGTAAAGTTTAACAATCAACTTGTCTTTAAATCACTGGTATCTTTTCTTAATGAAAGCAGCACATAGTAAGTAAAACACAATTGTGTCGAGATATGTTTTTTGAGGAATAAAAAAAAATACAGTACAATCAATACTTTCAGAAATTTTATAAACGAAAACAACTCACAGACAGCTTACCGAGAGAGAAATACAGTCATGAAGATGTTTAGTTTAAAAAAGTAAATATTTCAACTTACATATTACTCCGTCATAACCAATCAATTAATAATCAATCATTTTAAATTATCAACTAGACACAGTAGTAAACAGTAACAGAAACACTTATAATTAACGCGTTTTAATTAAAAGACGATCGTCCCACAATTCGCGAAAATAGGTTGCCCTTTTTAAAACAATATGTGTGTGGTTAGAATTATCAGTGACTTACATTTGAATGAATTCTCATGTCATTATAGTGTACTTACATTCTATATATAAACGAACATTACGGCTCTTATTGAATAAAAAACAAACAAACAAAAAACACGACAGGTTTGCTTTTCTCTCTCAATCTGCACGCTCACTGTTGAGGTGTTCTTAAAATATTTTATTTGTAAAATACTGCTTCCATCGACAATTAATTACGACACATCTCGTCGTTATCAAACACGGGAATTAAGTCGGACAATACAATTGTGAGCGTGTATCACGTCGATCCCCTCATCTATTATTGAATTATGTTTATCCCACAAACAGTATCCTACAGATATTTTTCAGTTGTTGTTGTTGTTAGGATTTGCAATAAGAGATGATATTTCTCAAATAACATGTGTTTTAGTTGGATACACAATAATAGTAAAAAAGAATAATAACGTTCAAACTCAAAATGGATAACACACGGATAAGCAAGGATCTATAATTAAATATTTTAGGACACACCTACCCCTGTTAGGCTCCGCCCATTCAGCGCTTTTCAGCGGTTTGAACCAATGCGCATGCGTAGCGATTAATCGTGTAAACAAGTGGTTGCGCAATTCAACGGATGAAAACGCTCATAAACCAATGAAATCGGTTTAAAACGCTTAATAACCGCTTAAAATCTATTAAGCGGTTAAATCGGTTAAAGACGCTTATTGTGTGGCGATTTGTTACCGATTAAACGCGGAAAACAATCGGTAACGCTACTGTAAGTTCGTCTACCTTGACAAGAATGTAGCCATTGTTAACAATTCTAAGAAGACAAGTGCTATGTAATGTGTGTGTGTGATTTAATCAATGTGTATTTGTTAACATTTTTAGAGAATATTCGAAACAATTTAAAGTCTTCTTTTTCTCTAATAAATGAGACACAATCAAGGAAATTATCTGGTAATTAATAATAACGCTTGATATTGAAAGTAATACCATAAATAGTAATTAGATATACACTATAATGTGCTGTTAACAAGAGATTGCAGTCGGATTCAGAATGTTTTTTTCTGTTAGTTCCCCTATACTTTATTTAACAACGTCATTCGCGCTTGGGATTAATTTCTATCAGATTTATGTTTACATTATTTACAGATGGCACTGATTCTCATGTTAAAGTGAATTTTGTTTGCTTAAAAATAAATTTATTTGTTATGCACAACAAGGGTCTATTTAACTTCCAATGCTCATATAATAAGCAACTGCTATTTTCAAGTGTAAGTCAGATGGCAGTACATTAAAAGTCAGGTCGTTAACTTTTACGTTAAGACATATGCACTTGACATATAACATATGAATAATATGCACATGTCTGACTGTAGAATTGGATTAACAAGTTGGTGTCGAGCCCTGTGAAGAAACGCAGTTTCAATCATGTGTACATTGTTTGTTTTACTTATTAAAACACACCAATGTTCATGTAATGTCTGTACACATGATGCAAACAATTGTAAAGAACATCTCATAAACAAGAAGATAGTTAGGTACACATAAATATAAAAACAATTTAAAAGACTGATCGAAGACTTCTGAATTCATTTATATGTCACTTTAAGCGTTTATCAAGAATCCACTGTCAGAAAGTGTTAATAACGACCAGTAGCATTTTCTGTAATGCGTTTGTTCTATGGTCTTGATCATTATTAAGTGATATTTATTTGCAAACTGAATATAGAACCTTGTCATCCGATATCTCACAAATTCAATAATAGTATACCAAAAACCAATTTCTTAAAGAGCTTTCATTTACGTTGTTGAAATGTAACACCGCTTACCGATCAAAACAATACAGCTCAACAGATGATTAGTTAAAGTTTGTTGACGCGTGAAAAGTTTACTTTGGAATGAATAGAAATGGATATGCCATTTTTTTAAATGCACGCGAATTCCGTCTTTCAATTTGGTAATTTCTGTGTTCGTTTTATTATTGAATCAACTATCAAGATATAAGAAACAGGTTAGAAATTGTACTAGGAGTGAAATAAAAGGTATGATTTACATCGTTATTTTTATGTTATTAAGATATCTTATTTGTCTAACTTTCATTCTCGGAATAGACTAGAGCGTTTTCTTAAAAAAAAATATTTCGAAACTATAATTTTAATGTAAAACAACACGGATTTATTTGCTTCTGTTTTATTTTATTGTGTTGATTTGATACATTATTCATTATTTATCTAAATCAAACCCAAATCCGCAAATGAAAACGTATTTTGAAGTCTGTCTTATATCAAACAGTTCATTTACTTAGCAAGGTCACACTCTGACCACGTATTTTTCCATATTATGTTTGTAATGGTAAATTGAAAAGTGGTAGATGCAACTTTTCTCCTTTTATTACGTTGGTTCTAAAGAAAGAATGGTGTGTGGTAAGATATATTCATACACCGCTTCGTACTGACCATAATACTTAACTGACCATGTATCCAACCGTTCAAGGTCAGCAAGAAGTCGTTTATCTAATAATTAGGTATGTTTTATTCCTTATTTGACATTTTTGTGTTTTTACCCTGCGTGCGTTTGCTATCAACTTGTGATATTTTCTGTTTGGTTAAATACTTCCAGCTGATGTGAAACATTAAGACATTCCAAAATTAAATGTATATCGATATATTGGTATTAGGCTATTTTAAAGGTAGCTTGTATTATCTACGAAGTAAAATGGTAGAGCTCAATAATAGTTTATGTATATTGTGCTTGTTTTTCAAGTACTTTCAAATAAGTATTGTGTAAAAATTCACCTGATAGTAAATATTCTTTTGAAATGTCATGCACAACATATGTAATATACCTACGATAATACATCGTGGGCTTTTAAAAACACAAAGCTTAGCATACACGACTTTAATCAAGTTGGGGTTGAGGCTATTTTAGGCTACTTAAGAGGTCACATACTATGTTCAAGTTCCTCCTCCCCATCCTTCTCATCCTCCTCCTCCTCTTCGTCATTGTCGTCATCTTCATCATCATCATCATCATCATGATCATCATGATCATCATGATCATCATGATCATCATGATCATCATCATCATCATCATGATCATCATGATCATCATCGTCACTATCATTATCATTATCGTCATCGTCATCGTCGTAGTCGTCGTAGTCGTCGTCGTAATCGTCGCCGTCGTCGTCGACGTCGTCGTTATCATCATTATTATCATTATCATCATCATCACCATCACGATAAACTTACATGATCATCATCATAATCATCGTCATCATAATCGTTGTCATTGTCATCATCATCATTGTCATCATTATAATAATTATAATACAGGTGCATTCACCTATCTTCCAGCTTTATACTCTTCATGCTGCTTGGAGTTTCGACCACTTTTTAATTGAAAGTTACCGCCTGGAATCCAGTCGGCACTTAAATCGGATATCTTAGCAACATAATATATTATTTTTCATAACGAGCACAAACAGATCGTGATATGTTATGCTCGAATAATAATGATATTATTCCAAACACGTCAACGGTTCATGAAAAAGAGTTTTTGAAATGGAAAAAGACGAGTATTTCTAATGCGATGATACGCTATCGAATATCCACGGAATCCTCCGCGAGATAGATATCGTGTCTAATCAAGTAATCGTAATACACCAACTTTCTCCGGAACCTCAGTAAGAGCGAATCGTCAATTCGAAACTCCGTTTTTTTCGGTTTGAGTAAAGTTTTTGTTTTGAACATTTCTCCACAAATGACGTGCTAATTGATATCAATGATGGCATGTATACTGTTTAATACGATGCATTAGGTGGATTGATCTCTATTTTACAGACATACGTGAGACATATTGTGTTTCAAGGAATTTCGTTTTATCAAGAAGAACACTGAGCTGTAAGAATGTACTCATAACAACTCAGAGCATTCAAGAAGAAACAAGTCAATTCACCGTCAAAAAGAAAAACTATTTGAATACTAGTATGAACAAAAATATGCATTCAATTTTTTTTTTTATAGAACAATCTCATGAGTAACATACCTAAGCAACCAAGCAGAAACGCAGGCCGATTTTACTTTACATATATACGATTACAGTGCTACACCTAATCAGTAATTAAGCAAAACATAGCCGATTTATATACGAATTTTGTGTGCGTTGTATGTTCAATAATACAGATTTAAGTACAGGAGGGCAAACACAACATGGGTGTTTTATAAATTTTCACTTAACATTCGAAGGTGTTTTCATTAAGAAGGCCGGAGCGACGGAATTTCTAGACACATTTGTTTTTTTAAATTCAAGAGCAAAATGATCACACATTACAAAAAATCCATTGTCTTGTGCATCTACTTAAATACATGTATTCATGTTCGTTTAATAAATAAAATTTAAACCATATGATCATCTTCGCATTAATTAAATCTAACCATAAATGAAAAACAATATCATGACGTGTCAATAAATATTTCCATTTCTTTGCATCAATCAACCAGTAAATGAAAAACAGTAAGTTGGGAAATTAAATCCATGTAAATTCAATTTACGTCATTATCCGATTAAAACAGACTTGCAACCAATTCCATAATATTAAAGGGTAATTGAAATTACAACATCTGACATCTCAAACATATTATATACACAATGATAAAATCAGTTGAACAATTCATCTTTCGAAGAAGATAAGGGGACTTCACCAATATTTAGTAGGTGTAGAAGGCAGTTGCTTAGTATCGGGATCCCAAAACAAGGCCCTTAGAAGTAACGTTACTGATCTTCTTGGAACTTGTGAACTATATACTGACGAAAAAAGACATCCTTAAATAAATTATTCCACCGATTATCTTTTAAGACATTTCATGTGTTTATTTTCAAATCTTCATTAGTTTTGTTTCATACAGCAAGCAAAGCAACGTATCTTTGCGTTTCATTAAACAAATAATAAATAAAACACCTACAACCATGAGTTTGTGTGCATACGTATTGTTCTCGGTTAATCTTGGGTTAAAAACTGTTATAGTTTCCCATAATTGTTATGGTTTCCCATCCAGTTATTTGCCAAATCATTTGGGTGCAGTTTTTATGTTGTTGTATTTTTCGAAGGAAATTTATACTTGTAAAGGTAATTTCGACGGTAAATAAGTCTTTGTTTGTATAATAAATTTTATACGGCTATAACAAATGTTTAAAAATTAAAATATTAAAAAGGAGAATGCTGTAAAATATATTGATGGTGCCATATGTGTACACAATGTAAACATAATGGTGCGCGTCTGTTTGAAAATGCCATATCTTATATTTGTTTAAGAAAATGAACTTCTGGTGTTTCTATTAAACTTCAATATTATAATTTAGTTGAACAAGAACCTAGTCAGACCTAGACACCAAAATGACATCGTTACAAAAGAAAAAGAAGACAATTATCCTGACAGTATGGCCCAAACAATACTGTATTTACAAGTGATCTACAACTTTATAGATTTACTGTCACTATTATCTGGGCAGTTTCAGGACGTCATGCTTCGTCTCGCAAAGCCGTTAATCACGGACCCATCCTCTTTTTGCGAATGCAATAATACATGAGCCTATGCTACGTCCGATGTGGCGCTAAGGACCGTATGTTTTTAAATTTCACGGATAATTCTTCAGGGTGAGTATGTTTTATATGTGTGTTCGATATATTTCGCATACTATTGACAATGGTATGCGATTCAGCCCATTTTAGAACGTGCAGACCTTTATAAATAGTGGAATGGTGGAGTTTTAGAAAGCAAATCTATGTCTAAATAAATAAATCTTCACTGACTCGCACTACATTGTCCGATTAAAAACAAATGCAAATTGTGATTCAAAAAGATATAAACCTCACTCACCCTGTAGAAATAACCTAGAAATTTCAAAAAATCCTGGCGCCCGTGTCTTGGTTATGCACTTCCTTGTGAGTTTTGATGGGTTAGTGGGAACGCTTTGGGGCAAAAAGTGGACTTGACGAGTAGCTTAAGGCAATAGTGCTGGATTCCGTAAACTCCTACATGAGAATAAATATCCACAAAATATACGGGCATGAAGAACAGTGACAAAGTGATTGTTTGCGAAAGGTAATGTAATTTGCAGACATATGCTGATCTAAACATGTGAATTGGAGGAATGATCCCATGTGTAAGATAAGTTTAGACGACTGGTGACTAAAACAGCGTTGCATATTTCTTTGTACTATACAAACATGTAGTAATCCATAGCGCGGAAAAAAATATTCTTTGCGAAATCTGTGGACACTCAAATATTAACACTGTGCATTACAAACATATATCGCATGACATTTTATATTTATTAAATGCATTCATTTTTAAGAAAATGTATGGCTATCGGGGTCCCTTCGTGCAAAATATTGAATATATGTTTCTAAAGTTAAAGGTTGTTGCAATGTATTTGACAAGCATTTGAAAATAAATATTGTGACCTAAATAATAAACAGCCGCTTTTAGTAGAGAGGCACTTTTAACATGGTCTCACCCGACTGTTTTAATTGATTTTATACGTGTCATGACACACACCGATCAGTAATAAAAAGGAATTGCTTAGAACGTTTTTTCAGCAAAATATTATTTGTTGTATGAAATATAAAAATTAAAACATTTGATTGAATTTTGATCTATTGATATAAGTTTGGGTCGTTTTTGGGGTGCGTACCCCTTGCAATCAAAACACTGAGAAAACGCAACCCTTTTGTTTTATAATAGGACATGCTAAAATACGTGCTTGATACGTTTCTAGTTTGTACATTGGTCATGAAATGGACATACGCCGCAGATGTATGTTCATTTTGAATAATTGATTTTCAACGATATCCAAAAGTAAGGTCGCTTTTATGTAACAGTATACTTAATAATTGACATTCGGAATGCTATACTCAGCTGGATTAGCTGGGAGACATGTTTTTAGTTAATGACACTTGTTTTCTCTCTTCTTTCGAACTGTATGCAGCGAAAGAATTGGTGTTCACCAAGAAATCACTGTTTTGGTTTAAGATTTTCGACTACAGCGAAGGTGTTTTACAGTCAACTAAAACGAGACGGTAAAAAAGGTAGAAAAAAACAGTGAAATTTTATCGAGTCAAGTTTTTCTTACATATCGTATGATATACCTTTATTATTTCTTATAAAGAATGCTCGTTAAAAAATGCATTGTTATGGGGGTCCCTACGTGCAAAATGTTCACTTATGTTTTATATTGAAGGTTTTTCATTATATAACATAAGGTTATGAATTAGTAGTATTGACATAAAATTAATTGCTTCGTACGATTTATCAGAGCAAATCGCTTTTTATATAAAATGTATGAACTATTGAAAAAAGCGGAGACTCGCTTTATGCATCTCAATGTACACCAAATCCTGACAAAAAGCCCAAAACTTAAAACGTTTTAGACTGATCGACATATCTACACTTAATGACTTTTTTAACGCAGCACTTTTCAGACTTGAATATCTCAGATATGAGTAAAGATTTTTATTTAAATGTTTAAATGTGATCATTTGACTACATTCTGACTACGAAAAAAATCATGTATCCATAAAGAAAGGACGCTTAAGCACGTGGGGTATGTTAAGTTTTATCTTTTTGCACGTGAACATGGTGAAACGCAATATAATTCTAAATTTATTTCAATTTTATCATTTAAGGTGGGTTCTTACGCCAGGAAAACATGAAATTATTATTTTTTAAATGTATGGCCCATATGAATATTCAGAAGCGCGACCGTGTGCTAAAACGTTGGATCGTCACAAATGAATGAATGTATCGTGATCTTGCTCAAAATGTTGTCCAATGACCAAATGTAAAATTAAAAATCTTCACTAACAAGTGCGATATTCAAGTTTGAAACGTCTTGCGTTAGAAAAGTCTCCAAGTGTAATCCATTCAAGTATAATCTTTTATGCATTTTTGGTATTTGAAATTTTAGATGTGCAATACTATACTCTCTAAAAAAATCAGTTTAGTTGGAGGTCAGCACACACCCACTCGGTAAATCCGTAAATCGCTTAAAAATCTCTTACAACGTCCATGACCCGGAGTCGTCCACAGAGAATTAATTGAATATCAGTAGCCAATCAGTTTTCGCTGTCGAATATTGGTTATTCCTGTATGTGTAGTAAACATTTGTTTGAATTCATTATTTATAAAAAAACAATGTACTTTTTATAAAACGATTACTATGAGGTTTGCAGAGGTTAATATTTAGATTTAACTATTATTAGTTTCCATTTCCCATTAATTTTCAATGTTGAGATCAAATAAATCTCTAGAAGGCATTGAGATGACAATACAATGCTTGTTTACATATATTACTTTACCAATAAATGCATTTTATTTATTATAAACTTAGGTGCTTTTTTAATAACAAACTAAGTAGTGTCGAAGCGTCTAACGATACGTGCCGACACATCCAACTTCAAGTGCCAAATAACTACCGATTGCCGAATTGGCTTAAGTCCGAAATAACCAGGTGCCGAAGTCACTAGGATCCCGACGATCTGGCAAACGCCTCCCGTTCATACACCGTATATGCCACCCCGGGAAATTTCCTTCCAATGATGTATTCATTCCTATTCTAAAAGTTTAATTGTTTGATATTTGATATGAGGAAATGATAATAAATAGTTAAGGTATTAACATGTCGTTTAAGTGTCCGTAATAATAACTTATAGAAATATTTCGTCACTCTTTTTAACAAACTAACACGTCGATGTGTTTTATCCACGATAACTCAACACTATGACTAAAAAGGACGGGTTGGCAAATGTTCGGGATTGCGATTGTCCGAAATTCGTTACCCAGCTCGTTATACAATCGCCCTTAGCCGATGAATGCCAATAATACGTGAATAGGTCTAAAGAAGCATAAGATAATACTACTACTAATAATAATACAATCTTTATTTAAAAATATAGACTTGTTAAGAAATACATGTAAATCAGATGAAATTACATAATATGCAATTTATATAATACATTTCTTATTTTTAACAAGGTCTTCTAACATAAAACAATTTACAACAAATACATCATATTTCATCTTAAGCAATAAGAACAAAACATAAATAATCATATATACATGCACATCAATAATGATATATACCATAAATACAAAAAAAATACAGATACAAAACTACAATTACCATTTATGCAAGAACAGTATCCAAACATTAAACTAAGGTTATTCACTAAAAAAACACAAAACAAAAACAAACATGAGGCATGTTCAGTTTATCTCTTAAAGGGTGGTAGAAATATCAGCTTTTATTTTTTTCTAAAATGTCATTAAATTGTTTGTTTTACGTATATATTGGGGTAACGAATTTCATATTTTCGTGCTAGAAAATTCAAACGACCGTTTGAGATAGTTTGTTTCTGATATTCGCACAAGCTTTAAATCCCCCTTTTCGAAAGAGTTCAAGTTATAGTGCTTATTTTGTGAAGGCGTCAAAAGGTCACGTATGTAGTTGGGGTTTTATTGTGAAATACAGTAACTGACGTAAAATAGTGATTACGCTGTTCGAAACCATTTTAGATGTTAAATAGGGTTCTTGAATTGGTGTTGTACTTTTTATTAAAGATATGTGCACCACAACGCTTTTGTATTTTGGCTACTCTATTCATTTCCGTTTTGGCCGATGAACTCCAGGTAACGGATGCGTAGTCGGATATAGGTGAGATATAACCATTATAGAAGAGCTTACGCATTTCAAAGGTTAAATATGGTTTTAGTTTTTGCAAAACAAACATGCGAGAGGACATTTTTTTTTTAAAACGCTGTTAATGTGTTGTTTCCAAGATAGAGTATTGTATATCTAAAAGCCAAGAAGTTTTTGAAAATTTACTGTTTTGATCACCGTATCTGAAATTTTAAGTTTTAGATTTGTTAATTTTTCAGCGTTCCGTTTCGACCCTAATACCATACAAACAGTTTTTAGTGGATTATTTATCATGTTATTAATTTGGCACCATTCATTTACAATCGAAAGATTTGTTTGTAGCTTATTTTGAACTGTTTGAATATTTGTTCCCACAGTGTGCAATGTTGTATCATCAGCATAAATTGCAGAATTACATGTAAGTTTTAACGAAAGATCATAAACGTAAATAAGAAATAGAAAAGGATCAGAAATAGATCTTCGTGGAACACCAGCAATGATGCTTCAATAAGTACGGGTAATGTATTCTGCTTTGATATACGGATATCGATTGCGGAGATATGAAGACAATAGGTCGCATGACCTATCATTATATATCATATATAGGATCATTGTTTAAAAACATAGGCGACTTCGTGATGTAGCCAAACTTAACTTTTTACATTCATTATAGATCGATCCATAACAATATCTAAAAAGTGCGCATTCTTAAGAGAAGCACACGTGTCCCCCCCCCCCCCCACCTACACAACTAGCTATGTTTCTAAAGAAGTTATTTTCAATTTTAATCCCTATAATTTACAATGTAGCTGCGTAGAATATTTATTTTGATTAAAGTTTCCTTAGCTCTATTTCGGCCTGGTGTACTGTAGCAACCTCGACTTTTCTTGTGCCCTTTACACCACGTTTTATTTTCCGATATCTGATTGGTTAAATTATTGTGATCACGCAGTAAAATCATGACGTTTTTGTAATTACAGAAGATCACATAGCGGCCGATGCACAGTATGTTTACATTGCGTTGCTTTCTTGCAGGATGAGTATTCCAAGCTTTTTTCTTAAGTAACGATATGGCCAGTGCAAAGCGAACCATGATGCGATCCTCTGGAAGCATGAAAATCTACATTAAACGACCTGCGGGGTCGAAGTCACTTCCTAAAGACCGGGGAGAAAGTCGCGAGAAGGAAGTGGTATACAGTGATCATGCTATGGTCAGCAGTTTGCATCGCAAGACATCCGCGGATTATCTTGCAGACGGGGAAAAGGAGCTGGATCAAAAGGAAGAGAATATCAAACTAGGCAACAATTTGTCCCATGCAAGCAAGAATACCTGCAAGGAGTACAAATTTGGGAATCGGTCAACTCAAACCCTGGTCATTGATGAATCGCTTTCAAATCTGTTCCAGCACTTGGAATTAGCATACAGGTATAGCACAAGATAATCTACATTTGTGTTTTCAATGGAATATAGATTTAAACGATGCTAGATGGACAAGTTATATTTGTTTACATTTAATCATTGCATCATTGATTTCAGTCATACTCATCTGCTCATAGAGAAAGTGAAAGTGCACATTATTCCCTTTTAGGATTAGCATGTCTATCCGTAGTTTCGGCCCTCTTAATGAATACATACACATTTTGTTATTGAAGAAATTCAAAATCAAACATGTGTAATATGTCAATCTATAGTTAAATGTGTACTCTTGGACATAACAAAGAAAACTGCATTATTTTAATCGGCAATGTTTTGACAAAATACTGGCTAGACTTAGCTCACCGTAGTTATCTGTGTCGTATACAATAGTTTCCTTGTACCGGCCCTTTTGATTGGTTGCTAAAGATTTTTACTATGCGCATGTGCTTGTAATAAAAAAGTAAATTAATGGGAAAACGAAACTCTTTATCATGTTGTTCTTAAACTATTTTTACATTTTTATTAATAAATAAGCGGCAAATAAAACATTTCATAAAGCTACTATTAATCCATATACAAACTAATATAATTGTGTTACGTAATTAAAAACCATAGCATCATCCTGGAATAAACATAACAAATGAAAACCCGGAAATCAAGAGGAACATCGTCATTAATAAACAGAAAATCAATAGAAACTTCTAAAAATGGAAGAATGTGTACTGTCTAGCACTTATTGAGGGTTTTTTCGTCAAAGGCACCATATAATGAGGAGGGCTGATATTATGAGAATAAGGGATAAGCATTGCATTTTTATGTGCTTCATTGTAATCTCAAAAACTCTATGTGTAGCAGTCATAACATTTAATATGATGGATAATTACATTCAGTGCTTTCCACAGGCCATTTAATGGCGTTTGAATTTCAGATTGCTTGAAATTTCAAAACATCTTATTTCAGTACTGCAACTAGCCATTCCGAAACTTAAAGGAATATCGATATTGCTGAAAACTTTGAGAGCCGATATATGTTCCTCTGTCAATTTAATGTATCGCAAAACACTATATGTCCGCCTTTAGATCGAGCTTTGTTGGATTGGAAAATCGTTATGGCCAACCAGACTGCAAGATTTGAATTAGTGCGACACTTGTAGGCAGGCAATACATGCAGTTGAATCATGCAGACAACGCGTGACATACTTGCCATAAGACGTGTGTGGTTTTGTGGCAGTTTGTTTGCTTTGTCATACCTACCACACTCATTGGTCCCTAGGGTGTACACCTTCACGATGAACGTTTGGCCAGTTGCGTAGAAGATTGATAATGGCAAACAGGTTTCATCCCAGTGTGTGTTTGTTTCAACATTGTGGGGATGGGGCCGGGCCCTTAAAAGAATCTCTGCATTGGCAAAATTGGTGTCATTTTGACTTTATTTGAGTAACTATTATATTTCATTATTTAAAAACAATTACTGTAAATTAAAAACAATAGTGATATCAGTATTTTATTCACTAAGGTATTACTTACAGAGCTAGATTTGATATAAATTAAGTGTTTGGACTTTAAACATAACTATTTTTTTAAATCTTCAATTGCGAATTTTCAGGTCCCATTTGGGGAAAGTATCTACTTTTTCCCTTGGGAATGGGTCCCAAAATTTAAACGAACAAACTCGCTGCATCCTCGTGGAAATATTGCATTTCATGAATAAAATTGTCAAAGCATGTATTCAGCACGCTAAATGTTTTAAGAAATAATCTTTGAATTCATAACACAAAACTGTAAATGCTAAGGTGTATTCTCAAATGAGCAAAATTAAATTTTCAATCCGAATTCTTATGTTAACGCAACCTTAACAAATTCTAGCTTCAAATAAACAGTGCCCATGTATTTCGTCTTGATCCTTTGTCTAAATTAAAAGCGCACAAAAACTATGCAGGAAATGTACATTGTACAACGTTGTGTCATCTGCATGAAAAGCGTCGGTGTATTTAATGGTGTATAAAAACGCACACATCACGTCAGATGATATAGGCATGTTAATTGAGAATGACCTGGCCAGATGGGACAATCATTTCAGCAATTCTTTAAACAGTCCCATGTGCCAAAATTCATTTTATACTTTAGAAAAATATCAAACATTTGTGTTAATGAAATTCTTAAGCACTTTTATCGTAAATATTCACCAGAATTTGCTTATATATATAATACATTTACAGCGGATTATCGGGTGATAAATAGAGACGGTAAAAGTAATAATTATGCAGTTGTACATAATGTGGGATTGATATGGATGAAATTAAATAATAAATAGAGTAATTATTTAATGTATCTTATGTCGAAAAGGGTTAAAACAGTTAAAAATGTATTGTTATCAATGACTTAATAGCTGTTTACATCAATTGACTTAGCTCATGTAAAAGCCTTAAACGTAAAGAGGGGAAAGCCCTCCCTAACCCACCCCTTAATGGCCTCATTACGTTTGAAAAAATTCCTGTGGAAAGCACTGCTGGTTTAGAACCCTCCATGCATATATTGATTGCATGGCTGACAAATTTATTTCTTTAATTTTGTTTCATCGATCTAGATATTGGACAATATCCAGATAGGTTACATTAATTTTTAAATATACTTTAATTTATAATTGCAGTGGAAAAATCACATCGCCAAAATGGAAGCAGTTTCGAGGGATGCATATGAATATCAAGGACAAAATCCGTGTCAACAATATCATTTGGAGAGAATGGCACATGCAATGTAATCATAGTATTTTACACTAACATAAAAAGTCTAATCATAAACAATGGGCATCTTTCAGATAGTTTTGAAATAAAAAAAGGAGTCAGACAAGGCTGTCCATTATCATCCACATTATTTATTATATGCTTGCAACTATTGTCAAACTACATTGAGCAAAATAGCAAAATTAAAGGAATAAATGTATTGGGAAAAGAAATAAAACAAACCTTCTTCGCCGATGACGCAACTTTTTTCATCAATGGATGCGAGCAATCATTTAGAGCATTGGTGGAAACCCTAAATGAATTCAAAAAGATATCAGGACTAAACCTTAATACCGCGAAATCAACGATATTACGAATTGGATCCTTGAACAAAACCAACATCAAATTCTGCAATGAAAGACCTTTTATTTGGACATCTCAAGAAGCAAAAACTTTAGGAATTACTTTTTGTAACCAAAGTGAGTTGAATTTACAAAATAATCTAATCCCAAAGCTAAATGAGTTTAACACATGTTTAAAACAATGGCAACACAGGAAACTTACCTTAATGGGCAAAATTACTGTCATTAAAACTTTTGCGTTGCCAAAATTAATCTACCCATTTTCAGTTTTACCAAACCCATCGAGCTCAATACTGAATAGTATAACAAACAGTATATTTAACTTTATATGGGACAACAAGCCGGACAAAATTAAAAGAAAAACTTTATATAAAAAGTATGAAAGTGGTGGTTTAAACCTTACAAACATTAATAAATTCTTAACTTCAATAAAAAGTAGCTGGATAAAAAGATATTTAGACTCAGAAAACTGTGGTAAATGGAAACTTTTATGGGACTTGATATTAAATAAATATGGAAACGAACTAATTTTTGAAAGCGAACTTAGTGAAAAAACTATAACAGAAATAAGCGGAGGTAACACTTTTTTCCACGACGTCATTACATCGTGGTCTGCAGCAAATACAATATACAAGTCACGACATTCACAAAAACGCATCAAAAAGGAAATAATATGGAATAACAAGTCAATAACAGCAAACGGAAAAACATTATTTTATCGCGATTGGTATGACAGAGGGATACAATACGTATATCAACTTTTTGACTTTAGAAATAAAACCATGTATAATTTTGAAAACATTAAATACCTCTACGACATCAATAACAATGATTTTATGAAATTCAATACCCTAATCACATCAATCCCAAAAGAATATAAAACTGAAGAAAGCATTCATGACCTCGATATCAATCAACCAGACGAAACGTTGTCAAAAGCAATAATCAAAACAAAATATCCTAATAAATTCATATACAATATTCAGTTACAAAACGAGGACAATGACATTCTTGAAAACAAATGGAACACGAACTTTACCGATATAGACTCAACCACTTGGAAAAAAATCCATATTGTTCCCCACATTTCAACCATCGACATGTCTTTACGCAGCTTTCAATATAAATTTATCATGCGAATCGTCCCCACAAACACATATCTTTTTAAATGCAAACTAAGCAACAGCACATTATGTGATTTCTGTCAATCACATATCGAAACAATAGACCACTTATTTTGGGAGTGTCAACACATTCAAATAATATGGAAAAAGATGGAAACGTTTCTTGCCAGTCAAAACATATTAATTGAAATAAATAAAACTCATGCTTTCTTTGGATGCACTGAGAAAAAACTACACTCTGATGTTTTTAACTTTATTGTGATACTATTAAAATCTTTTATATTTAAAATGAAATACAAAAAATGCATACCAACCTTTCCTCACTTTATTGAATACCTAAATACGAGAATAAAAATTGAATCTGAGATTGCCCTTGTAAAAAATAAATATGAACAACACCAAAAAAAATGGATTCAATTTAGGTGAATCATACATTCTACAAACCACAAATAATGCTACCCAGACAAATTTTATGGCAAAACAATTTAATAAAAAAAAAAAATCCTTCTAAAAACAATAACAAATACTTACAACAATTCCATTGAAACAAATCTTGTTGTAAAATATTTTCTTTACTTTTTCTAGATATAAAATCTCTATGTTTAGTAAACATAGTTATTAGTTTTATGTTTTTGCTATAAATCACAAAGCTCTTTATCTAACATTGGCAATGTAAACAATTTTTAAAATATAATCACGCATACGCTAAATATTTGATATGTTATAGTTCAAAATGTACATTATTATCATACACTTTCTTATGTTTTTCCGTATTCTAGTAATTATGGATGTAAACTACAATGTAAAGAAATGTGAAAAATAAATGAAAAAAAAAAACAAACTTGAATTAATGCATTTCTGTGGTAGTTTGTGTTTTGCATCATTTCTATAAACCTTGTGTTTTATTATTTTTCATAGTATAATTTAAGTTTGAAATTAAAAGTCTTTAAGTATTGAACTATGTAAATGCTGTTATTTAGGTTAAAAGAATAAAACGAATTGTGTGCCTACGCTTTATTAGCACACACAAAGTCACTATGTAGATATTGATGAGGGATTTGTCTTTTTCAGTGTATGTTATTAACTGTTTTATTCGCTTTTTATGTGACTTTTAATGTTATTTGAAAAGCAACATATTTTATGATAGCACAAACGTTTGTCTTTCAGATGTGTTTGGTCAAAGACCCAAAGTATGCCATTTTGTAACCCCACTACAGGAGCTTACTCACAACAATTCGGAGGTAATTGTTTTGTTTTATTTTTTCAAGTTATTCAATAATAAAATATTGCGTGTTTGCTTGTAAGGATATCACTTCAATGCCACCCAGACTTGCCAAGAGAATTGACCCAAAGCTTGGTAGGATTGTTACACATTGTTTTCTGTAAGGTACCTAACATCTCAGTCACACAATAAGACCGATCAGCGGATGACTGTTTTTCGCTCATCGGGCTAGCGCCCAACCACGGTCCAACAGACAATCGGACAATTTGTAACATTGGGTGGCGTTCGGCTTAATTTTAGGTCTCACTTTTACCCGAAATCGGGCCCGGGAAGGAATCGGGTTAAATTTGAAAACAGATCGGGTGATCAACACACAGTCATCATCAGGCAATCCACCGTCATCTGATTCACTGTATTTGTATCGGCAAAAATCAAGCGGCATATACATCGGGCGGAGGACGGCTGATAGCTGGAGGGCTTCTGCGCAATGACAAATGGACGAAGCTCGTCTTGATACATGTACAATCAATCCGATGTCAGGTGATCGCCGGGCGATAATCGTGCGTTGATCGTCTGATTATTTTTCGATCCCAAATGTATTCCTTCCTGCGTAAAATTTTGAGTTAAACTTACAATTAATCCAGACGCCATCCGATGCTACAAAATGACCTGGTGTCCGTGCGATCATCGGCCGGGCGCCAGACTGATGAGTAGAACAATTCGTCATCAGCTTATCGGACGGTGATTGGTCTTTTTGAGACTTATGTATTAAACTGTGTCACCCATCGGACGGCTCCGACGTGTCCAGTCTACCCGGTGCCTGGAGATCTGACACAGCGGCCGACGACTGGATTATTTGTGACAGATATAACTTAAATGCTAAAATATGGCCCAAGTGCGACTTGGCAAGACTGTAGTTGTGCAATCAGGCAATTAAAAAATAATTTTCCTGTTAATATCATCCAGTGATTTTTTTCCCAATTGGGAAAAATACTGGTACTAGCCCAATGGGAAAAATAAGTGCGAAACAACCTTAAATTGGGAAAATTAGCGTTGTGAAGTCTTCATATTGGGATATTGGTGTATTTGATTTGTTGCTCCCAAATACTTTTAAATTGATAACTAAGTGTTGTCAAGTTGTCATTATTATATTAACTTAGGTTCAAGCCATAGAGCTGCATTGAGAAACTCACTAGATGTTGCATTTTATTTATTTACAAAAATTGAAACCTTCAATTGCGATTTATGACAGAAATTTGGAAATTTGTAGCATTTTCCTAATTTGGGAAGTGCCGATTTCCGGTAATTTATAAAGAAGGACAAAAAATCGCTGTGTCATCATGTTTGGAACCATGTGTTTTTTTCATTTGGTTCTATTCTACTGATGGCCTCAATAAGGCAACCTGGCATAAAAGTCTATGCATTCTGTGTCATTACCTCAAAGGTAAAAGTCATATGTAAAATATGCAAACAAGAATTAAAAATACGGTATGAAGAGTAGACATGATTGGTCTAGATGAAGAGAAATTCATAGTAAAGGTATATGCTTTTGTACACAAGTTCCATTTCAATGCAAATTGCAGTGTATAAATTGACTATGTCCTATATTTTAGGCAGCTGTTGTGGAAGGATACTACTGGAAACGTCGCCTCGACACGATCGTCAATGAATATAAACATAAAAACTTCATCAAACCAGTAAACCTGCCAACTGGTCAGTATATGAATGTACATGTTCAGTTTATTAGAATTGTGTTTTTGATTTTGGGTTTTTGGTTTATAAAAATTAAAAAGTTAAAAGTAAAATGTTATCATTGACTTCTTTTATTGTTCTGCTTAACCCATTTCTAGTTTATATAATTGCGCCGGGTTGTATTAATAAAAATAACAGTTCATATTGTTATACTTTTCCTGTCATTAAGGTATTTTATGTTAAGAAACTTCCTCCAACAACAAGTTATTTTTTTGCGCCAGATCGCTTTCTCTACGCTTGAAAACTAACAAGTTATTTCAATTCCTGTTCAGGAGATTTCAACAGAATACCCGCAGCTGCAGTGGTGGGTGAGATGACTGACATTTCCTGTATCCCACGGCAACAACAGACGTCACACACCGACCTGCTGCTCAACGACTTGCAGGAGATGATGGATCTGTCTGAGTCCAATCTGAGACAGTCGTTCGATTTTCCGAATCCTCGGGAGCTGGGTATGCTTTGTTTTTTGTGTGTGTATCAAATATTGGGCAAATACTTTCCCAGTCCGAATGTCAAAAAGTATGCACTTTTTCGAAATGACTGCCTTAAACTTCCAATTGAAGGTTAAAAAAAGTAAATGAAATGCTTTGTTAATTTCCCTTCGAAGCTTTATAGGTAGGACCATAATAAATATAATATTGAATAGCATCGATTCTCAATTGTAAAGTTGTTAGCAAAACATCATGATGTTCCTTAATCCAAAGGGCCCGGGTTGATATTTTCTATAGGTTTGGTCCAGTGCTTTCCACAGGATTGTTTTTCGACGCCCGGGGTCAGCCTTATACTTTGGTCAACTTTACGTCTAAGTGTTAAACATTTACATTCACCTTAACTTTATAGGAAGTTAGTTAGGAAATCTTGCACATTTAGAACTGAAGGCTTAAGTATTTAGAAATACCTAAAATCTTCATATGTGCCACATACATCTCATTTCAAAGTAAATTTTAATAAATTGGGTTATATTTGTGTGTGTTCTGAACAAATATGTGAAGACACTCTGAACAAAAATAATTTGTATAATATTTGTATAGTATTAACGATGTGTTCTATATATGCTTAAAATGAATTATGTACATCTTGTTTTCACTACAAGGCAATAAGAATTACTTAATGCAAATGGATTTTCATATTATATCTTTAAAATTGTATGTACACTTGGAGACTTTTCTATTTCATCACTTAATCATATCAATATAGCTCCCTTTTTTTAACAAATTGTGTTGAAATGTGGACCCAGAATAATTGAACACATATCTGATAGTTCCTGAAAATGTAATTGAAATTGAGAAACAAGAAAATATAAAACTTAACAAATTAAAACCTCACTTCAAAAGTCAAATTTGCAAACTCGTAAAACTTTAAATAATAACAAAGTAAAAAGTAAAACGCATAAACTTACACGTCTTAATAACTGACCGGCTTGCAACATGCCGATTGAGCCGTTGCACTCCTGAATATTCATACTAGCCATATTGTTTTTCTTTAATTAATGTTATGTTTTTCTTGTGTAGAAACTCACCTAGAATGATGAAATTGAAATTAAATTGGAATAGCATGTAAATTGCGTTTTACTACACTTTGTGTCTTTTCTAACGCAACACTTTTAAAACGTACATATCTCAGTTATCAGTAAAAAATATTTAAAATTGCACATGTGATAATTTGACTACATTATGTTCAAGATATCGATAAAATCCTTGATCCGTGACGATCGGACGCTTTAGCAAGTGGGGAAGGTAGCCAGCAAAATGCAAAGTGCGCGATTGCGCTCCTGAATATTTGTACGAGCTATATTATTTTGTAAATTAATTTTATGTTTTCCTTATGTAAAAAGCGACATAAATAAATCAAATTGAAATTAATCTAGAATTATATCGCGTTTCACCAGTTTCACGAGCAAAAATATGGAACCACACCCACCCCAGTTGCTAAAGCGTCCAATCGTCACGAATGAATGATTTTATCGTGAGCTGGCAGAGAATGTAGTCAAATGATCGTATGTAAAGTTTTAAATCAATATCTTCACTCATAACTGAGATATTAAAATTTGAAAAGTGATGCGTTAGAAAAGTCCCCAAGTGTATAACGTACTAAACAATGGTATATAACAAGCACTGTATTAACTTCCCAGATGGTTGTTAGAAATATACTGCATCTTTTTTGGTCCTGCTTTGATAATGTTTCAAATACCTCTCATGAAGTAGATACTATTGTTTATCTGTTCTTGTTATTACATACTGAATCCAGTTCATTTATTTTCAAGAAAAAGTTTGGCGTATTTTGTCAAGCCAATTTGCGGAAAGCTTGACATAGCTGTCACAATAAACATGTGCACATTCTTTTGTGCATGCATGCGTTGGAACTTGTCAGACTGCAAATGTTCCATTTATTGTGGAGTTTTAAAATAACTTACCACAAATGTTCACCATCTTAAGACCACGTGTTAGCTGTATCAGCCGACCTCAGTTTCAAAGGTCAAAATCACACTTAAAGATCACTGGTCAAAGCCATTAACGCTTGTCTGAACGTAATTTTGTCATTATGAATGCAATAACTTACCAAAATTGTCTCTGAGAGTGAAGGTGTTCTTGATACATTTCAGCTGACTATGGCTATGGTGACTTCATCCAGCAAGGGCTACTGCAATTTCAACCGTTCCAGACCAGTTTTGATGACTTCATGGTCTTTGAATCATTACCAGGTAATCAACATTAAGGAATTATTCACGCTTACAATTTTTCTTTAGGAATAATCTTTTTATCAATCTACTCTTCCTTCTTTAATTTTGTTAGAGTACCATGTGGAAAAACAACTTGAAAGGTTTCTTTTAATTTCATCTACTAAAATATTTTCATGATTGGATTTTTGTAACAGTTGATTTTGGTCACCAAAAATAGTTTTGGTGATTTATTTATGTAGGGGTTTTCTCCAACGGTTTTAGCAAAGCGGTCCGCGTTGCCAGGACGTCAATATCCATTTTTCCGGGGCGCTAGTTTTTCCGATCATATCGCCGCGAAGCTTGAAAATCCGAATATTGTCTTCATTCGGCCAACGAAAAATCAAAACATTCAAGCGCATATCAGCTGTGTGTACATAAGGGGCTTTGATAAGACGTTTGAACGATTGTATCCGGACAAACCGCACCCGGACACTCGGTACCCTGTTTTTTCTATATTCCGGGACAATTTGCACCTCGTAAATTAGTCGACTAGGACCGTGGAGGCTGTACAATGGTTCTTGAATAAAAAACTATTGAGCGAATCGTCGTTGCGCTGTCGAATGCGTTTCATCCATAAACCACGTTTCTGCATCCCAAAAAACTTTTACCCGAAAAAAAGCAAACAAAAGTTTGTATTGTAATCGACTATGTATTGTGGCTAAGGTCCGGTTATAAAACAGTTGATTGTCCGTAGCTGCAAATTATCGGATCGCAGCTTAAAGATAAGTCGGGAGCCGACTGTCGTGGGTAAAAAAATAACCGGGGGCCAATTGTCCAGATGGAAAATTAAATTCGATGCCGATTGTCCAGGTCGACAAATCTTCCCGTTGACGCAACAATAAACAAGTGGTTCAATGAAGACTTCAGAGTACAGAGAAGACTAATGATGCAATGGAGTGAGTAACCATCCATTTACGGAACAGCCACAACCATCTCTATAAGCTTAAAGCTGTAGGCGTTCTCCTCCCTATATCTACAGCTGTTGGGTACTTGGCGAGGGTGTTAAAACGCAATAACAAACGAAAGACGCTGTGTTTGCTTTAATATCTGTTTTTATTTTAATCATTTCGATTTAACAGATCTTATTTCAGAGTTATTTACAAATTGTGCATATTTCAGAGTGCGAGGGGCTTTAATTACAACGAAAAGGGTTAAAACTAAAAATCGCTATCGTGTGAGGTCGGCTGTTCTCAATGATCTGATGAGTGTCCGCATAAAATGACCAGAAATTGAGGAATTTGACTTCGGACGAATGGTGGAAGCCTGGCATAAGAAAAAGCCACGGAGAACATTTTTTTTTTAATTAACATTGTATATTTGTATATTTTTTGTAAAATATGTAACTGTATTGTTGTTGTTGTTATTCAATTATTTTGGCGTTCTAATACCTTTTGTTATGTTGCTTGTTATTTAATATTATTATAGTACTTAAAAAAATTGAGGATAAATAAAAATAAATAAACAATAATAATGGTATGTTTTAAAAGCTCCAACGTAGTCTAGATTTTAATTTAGAACATGTACACAATATAACAAGAATCGACACGCTTAAGGGGGCTCGCCCCCTTTCGTACTAATCCACCATCCCTCCAAAACGCTGTCTTCCGGTTGTGCCTGACAAAAATCCTAGGAAAATGCCGTTGTATATATTTATTTATGTATTACCTTGTTTGTGTATTTTTATTTTGTAAGGTCAAACGTAGCAGGCAATCTAGCCAATCAAAGAATCGGTTGAAACCCACATATAACAGAGAATGGGATAAGTATGATTGTTCTTATAACAAATACGATCCGTTTTGTATAGACTTTAATGACTTGTTAAACCTAAAGCAATCCTGTTTTAAGGACAATACACATATCAGCGTTATATGTGCCAAATGTTTCGAAATAATCCAACGTGAATCGTGTTACCATTACCACAAACCAATGCGTGTAATATAAAATCCAGTGGAAAAACGTATTTACTAATTTATAAAAGAAGATTAAGGATTAGCACTAATGGTAAGATAAAGGTTAAACAAAACCTATAACATTTAAACATTATAATTTAACAAATTATGCATAAAACATTTGTTCTGGTCTTGCTAATTACGTTAAGCAATTCGTACCCAATAGTCACTGTAACATGAAAGTTGTGATAAGGTAGCTATGAATGCAAATGTGAATGCAAAGTCTGAGTAATGGTAGACTCTTCATCTAGGACCGATGTAAACAATGTGCTAGAAAAAGGGGATGCAGACGATAAGGAGAATAAGGAGAGGACGTTGGTTGGCAAAAAGAATACAGTAGGCGCCAGGCTCACTGAGGCCGAGAAACTGGTAAGAACATGCAGGGATAAAGGCAATTGCATGAGGTTAGGTATTTTGTTGAAACAAATCACCAAAAGGTAAACAAAGAATTAAACAATGGCCTGGTTAAGCAAATGATTGCTTTGAATACATATATTGTTTGATAACAAAATACTAATCACCACTTTAATACGATTGCTGGCTAGGTTTTTTTCTTAAATTAAATCTGATGCATTTTTTTGACGTTAATTAATTTACAGGCGAGAAAGAGTGTATTTCAAACGAATCGACCGATGAAAAGTAAAAACAACAGTATATGTTTATTGCAATTGTGAATCATGTATTTGAATAGCAATGAATTAAAATGTCAATTGTTTTAAATATCTAAGCATATTTATTCGTGTATTTTATTGAGAAAAGTGACACAAAACTGCTCTTCTGTGTGTAGGTTCGAAATTCACAGTTTGGCAAAATAAACATTTAAAACAAGTGTCATTAATTCAAGCAAACTAATGTTTGCCTTATATTTGAACAAGCACAATTTTACTTGAGAATAAAACAGTTAAAATTAGTTTTAAGTTTATTTATAAACAGCAATTTTAATCGGAAAAATAAAGCATATGTTACACTTTTCATAATTATTAAACACAATCGTTTATTAAGAAAAATCCACGTTTGAATTCCCTTTCTTATTCAGAAGCGTGCGTGGTGTCTTCGTTGCTTTTGCTTCCGTAACTTTATTATTCGAACAAGGGCAGGCAAAATTTTAGCTCACCTGCTCTTGGTGTGCTTAAATGAGCGCCTTTTTTTATATCGTTACTCGTCCGTATTGCATTGTCAACATTTGCCCTGTGAACACTCTAGATGCCACATTTATTTGTCCAATATGCATGCAACACGTTCTAGTGATAGTTCGATCAAATCTAAAATGGTTCATGTCCTGTCACAAATATGGCCACCAGTTGGCGCGGACTCTTTCCTTATATGGCTATTATAAAACCTTTGAGAAATCTCTAGACGTCACATTGTTGTCGAACCTTCATGATACTTGCTCAACACATTTCTTTCTAACTCTCAATCAAGTTTAAACATGATTCCGGTCCGAGAAAAGAACATGGTCGCTTTTGGGTGGGGCACTTTTCCTTATATGGCAATATTAAAATCTAGTGAAAACTAAAGACATCCCTATAGACCTTTTATACCAACATCGATATCAACATTAAACTTGCTCAAAATAGTTGTTCTTATGATATATGTGCCGAGTTGTAACAACATGGCTCTCTCTCTCTAAGGGCAATATGTTTGACAAATCTTTAGGCAGCACGTTTTTCCAATGATATTAGGGCCGATTTAAAAAACGGTTCCGTTCCGGTCCGTTAATACAAATGGTCTTCAGTGTATGGTGCACGTTTCCTTATATGGCTTTTTTTAATGTGTGCTTACATTGTAGTTCATCATCACGGTAGTTAATCTTCACACTTCCAGAGTGCACATTTGAAAATTACAATCTGTATTATTGCTCTTGTATTCACTATACATTGTATGTATCATTATATCATTTTAGATATCATTATGCTTTTAACCAATATATACATTTGTGATATTGTCGAAATCTTTATATTAATCACACAATTTATCAAATCGCCGTATCATTACTTTTAAATCACGCAATTTATCATTCACATGTAAAATTGTATTATATACATTCTGAATAACCAGATGTGTCATCCATATTTTCAAATTCTCGAATGTATGTATCATCTTCATTCTTAATCCCAATAGTGTGTTTTTTTAATGGTAAAGTTATTATATTGATCTTCACACTTGCAGATTGTGCAGTTAAAGCTTGAAGTGGATCATCTCGTTGAGACGATCAAAAATCATGAACAGCAGATAAAGCAGCTACGTGATAATCGAGTGCTCAAGTGGGGCTCGCCAATTGAGGATTTAGAATTCGAGCGTGACCGCGAGAATAAGGGTCAGATTGAGAACAGTAAAAGGGAAACTAAGCAGATATGGGTAAGGGGAGATCGACTTAAGCATTTCGACGGAGAATACGTTATTTCTGTTCAATTATAATATCATAGTTTGGTAGTTATTTATTTAATTGTTTTTGAGCACATGGTTTTCATCATTAAAAGTGTTCATTAAATATGTATTTTTTAAATAATTGTTAATCGCTTTATGAACTAAGGTTATATCATGGTGTCGATCATGTAACAGGAGAGAAACAAACTTGCTGAGGGGTCGAGACATGCGGAAATATCGGAAATACCACTGAAACTGAACGACGAGACGACCCTGGAGATTGACCACCTCTCCGAAGATATTCTTCATCTGCAGGCAGACAATTGCTACCTAAAAAAAGATACGAAAAGCATGGTACGACATAAATTGGCTGACATGTTTAGTAGATTGTGAATTAAAGGTTCAAATAGGTATATTAAAATTAAATAAGGATTTCAAACTTGGATCCTATACTTTTAAACAATCTAAAAATTAGGGCTTTCTATGCTTATTCTGCCAAACCCAAATTTAAATTTCAACGCTAGATGTGGTATTGAAAACATAAATTTAACGAGATACAAAATGCTCGTTTTTATTTTTTTGTGCCACAATATATTGCATTTTAATTCCCCGCAACGATATCTATTTATACAACACACGAACAGTACATGGAACATGAACATGTCTTGAATATATTGTCCCGAAAAAAAAAAGAGCATTTGACTATTGCTATAATGAGTATTAATTTGGTATGTGTTAACGTTTTTTGTAGAAATATTGTACGAAATATTCGTTCATTTTGATGGTTTATGGGCTTTAAGTGAAGAAATTTTGCAACCGAAAACTGTTTAGCCAGGAGGGAGGACTAACTATTTCTTTCTGCTTCTTAAGGCAATCATTTTATAATATTTTTCTTAACGGCGCTTCAAGCGAAAAAATGACAAAATAAGATACGATCCTTATGAAGTCAGTTCTTATGAGAGTAAACATTATATACAGGCTTTTGGGTAGGAGCTTTTGGCTTGGCAGTTACTTTATTCAACACCCTACGAAGAAGCTCGGAAGAGGGTTGTCTTTGAAAAAGTTTAATACATGAAGCTTAAAAATTGTATTTTTAACTACGAAGATGCAATAAGTGGATGTAGGGTCATGAAACGCTGACGGCATCTATTTCAGCTTCTATTTGAAAATAGCGAGTGCCCAGTCAGTTTTTTAGTGATGGAAATAAGAAGAGATCCACTATCTTATGGCTGCCAAATTTTGTCGAAGATGTAAAAATGTCTTGGAAAAATAAATTTATTGAAAAACCGGTGGTGGGAAACCACGGTCAAAAGTGCTGAGCAAAGCGCGATATTTTTTGAGTTTGAAAGGAAGTCATAAAGAATTAGGTTTGTTTGTGATTATTGATGTTACGTTGCTCATTGCAATACTCGCAAATATAAATGTTCAATGCTCATTTAGGAAAGGTTATTAATAATTTCCTATGGGGACACTGTATATTGGTTCTTCACAGGAAACGGATTCGAAACTGTTTCATAGAGGCTGAGTCTTTTGATGCTTATGAGTATAGGTATATAGGGTTACAACTAAACTATAAGCCATAGCGTGCCGATTTTTTTTCTTTTAACTTGTATTGTTAAGCTCAATATAACTTAAACACTATTTTATTTAATTGTTATGATTGCTATATTTAAGGTTAAATTGTTACACTCTTATTTACTTTAATGTTATTTAGTTAGCTAAAAACGTGCTTTTAACATAAGTTTAATTAGAAATAGTCAGACATATATTTAATTTACCACTGTGTTTACAAAAATGCCCAATTATTGTAACAAGCAGTTACTATTTTACATATAACTCATTTTTTGTCTTGCTTGCTGATATCTAGTTAATTCTTTCTAATTATACACAAGTGTACAACATCCTAGAATGTGTTTATATCAAAACGTGAAAAATATTTTCCTACAGGCAGGATATTTGCATCTGAAAATTGCGTGATAAGCCACCCGTCGTCTATTTTAACAATAAAAAATACATTCAGTGAATATAAAAATGCAATTCTGTATAGTTGTCATGTTTAGCTATGTTTGAACAATCTTTAAAATATGATATATAGTAGCTCTTCTTAAAAGGAGCATTTCTATTCCTACTTTTGTGATAAAAAAAGACTGTTATACATTCTCTTTCTACTTTAGTGGACTAGTAACAAAAGGCTGTTATTTCTCTTTGTACGTGGAGAATGCATAGACATAAAGGGTTTTATTCTCTATATGCAGCGTTTTTGTGACCACTTTTCTTAAAACTCACTTTTCTGCTTTCCTGGACAAAAAGTGCACATAGGTTGTCCTCGTGCTTTGTGGATTATTTTGTCCTTATGTTTGGTGCGTCATCCATTGTCAAGAATTTTTGCCTTTTTGCACTCTCTAGAGGCCACGTGTATTGTCCAATTTTTTTGAAACTTTCCGAGAACATTTTCCCCAATAATCTCTCGGTCAAGGAAAATAAACTTGGTAACGTGAGATCAAAAACCGTGCAACATCAAATAAAAATGAGAACGACCTAGTTGTCACATTTACTACTCAATCTTCATGAAACTTGGTGAGAGAATGTGTCATAATGCTTTTCGGACAAATCGTTCCGTTCAGTTGAAAACATGGTTTTCAGGCTGCGTGGCAGTTTTGCTTATATTGCTATAGTCAAACTTGGTGAACACTCTAGAAATCACATGTATTGCCCAATCTAAATGGAACTTGCTCAGACGTTTGTCTCACTGATATCACTACCGAGTTCATAATGGTTTCTGTCCCTTGAATCAAATAGCCGCAAGAGGTACGGTTTGCCTTAAATGGCAATAGTAACATCTCTAATTATGAACAGCCCAGAAATTAAACATTTTGCTTCATCAACTTTAAATGTGCTCAGAACAATTGTTCATATGATATCATCGCCAAGTTCGAACATGGTACCGATCAATTAAAAAATATGCCCGCCATTATACGGGGCAGTTGTTTCTTATTTGCCGGTAGTAAAACCTTGTGAACACTCAATATAGGTTACATGTATTGCCTGATCGTCATTAAACGTGTTCAGAA
Organism: Dreissena polymorpha; assembly: GCF_020536995.1. Taxonomy (NCBI): domain Eukaryota; kingdom Metazoa; phylum Mollusca; class Bivalvia; order Myida; family Dreissenidae; genus Dreissena; species Dreissena polymorpha. Next base: position 46,423,272 of record NC_068361.1, on the reverse strand, counting down.
TATTAGTCCCAATAATAACCCAATCATATTCAAAACTAGTTCTCAAGAAATTTTAAAAAGTCACTAAATAAAAGCTTGTTTACAATTTAGATTATACATGTTCTCCCAATCTTCATGGAACATATTCAGAAATATCTTCCCATTACTATTAAGTTCGAAATAAGTTCGTAACTGGGTCAAGTTGAATAATAAACTACGTAATTGTGTCAAATTTAAGGAAAAGCTTGCAAACAATATAGATGCCATTTGTATATCCAAGATTTTACGTCAGAACATTTGTCCCAATTATAGCATTATATGTCAAAAACTTGGTTACTTGGTTTAAATTTAAAACAATAAGGCCACACGTATTGCCTTATTTTCATGAAACTTGGTATGAACATCTGTTTTTATCATTTGTCATAAAAGTTTTAGTCCATTGAAAAACCTAACTACCATTAGTTGAAACATATTTCCTTCTATTGCTATAGTTAAATCATATGAACACACTTAAAATCACATGTGTAAGACACTCAACATTAATTGTTTTTAGAAATAGTCAAAAAAGCAGTCATAATAAATAAAAATAAAAACAGATATATTGTTAAACATTGTGAACAATACTTTTTCAGAATATGTGTATTCCTTAGGGTCTCAGGTGAGCAACTGAGAGACTTTGGCTGTCGTGTTCATATATAAAACGAGTGACATAACTCTTAAAGTAACGATACACAAAATGACACTGTTTTAAATTATTAGCATTGACTAAACATTATAAAATTATTAATTACACTTTAATTAGTAATATGTAACTTTCCTTTGCTGATTGCTCATGTTCATATGGACAGGTCAAGTCCCAAAATTGTTCAGAGAGTTGAAGGTCATGTCATGTGTATACACGTGCAACTCGTCACACATCGCATAATTAAATCGGGTAATTTCCATAGTAGAGCAAGTGTTTGTTAAGTGTGATACGATTCGTGTGCAATACATGTGTTCAATATCCGCAAAAAGCTGGTGTTAAAATGCATGGCTTCTCAACCGATCGACAAGCATGCAGTCGTCTGATTACACACATGTGCTTATTGTTCAAATAGTTAACTATGTGTTCGTTTTATGCGATCAAATCGTCCTAAGAACATTTCTTTCGCATATCAGCACATAGAAACCCGTGCGTGGTCAAGAACATTCAGAGCGTTATGAAGGAATAATTGCAATGTTTTATAGATAATATATATAGAATAGTTATATAGAAAATAGCCTCGAAAAACAACGTATGACATTTCAAATTGATACCATGAGCTATGTAACAGAAACTAATTAACTACCGTAAATTTCATTTACTGTTTTGAAACCATTTGTGCAAGACATGCCTATCATTAATAACAATTGTGTTGCTATTTTACCAGGATGCCAAAGATACATGTACAATTCAACTGGAAGAGCTGTTTGGGACTCGTACGTATATACTTTGCTTTATATGTAGATTGCACATCAACGCTCGATAGCTTTATAATAAGCCTGAGGCTTTTGATGCAATCGAGCTAAAATAAATAGGTTTAAACTTATAAGTGCTACAGGTAGTATTATGTGGTAAGTTAAAAAAAATATGTTGAATAGTGGGCGTTAAACGTATTGCAGTGAAGAACTAAGTGGTCACATTAACTGGTCAATGGTTACAAACATTAAGAAGGATTTTTACTTTTAAAAACATAATTTTAAGCCCACGAGGCCAAAATGCGTATACATTGTTATGGTGCATGAAATCTAGTACGATTAAACATTCAGATCAAATTTTGTCGTTCTATCTATTTTAATGCAACGTTCATTTCAAAATAAGGAAGCGCTAAAATTGCCCGTAAGTGTTACACTACACTACTGTATGCAATACAAATCAGAGACAAACACTTGTAATATCATTGTATTTTTATTTAAGTCGGAATTGATGTAACACTAGAGTGTGGAACTGATTTCTTCCCTGCGTTCTTCAACAGTTGTGAGGCTATACAACATATCATTAACGGAGGAAAAAGTGTTCTTGATCACCAGACTTTCGATCAACTAGACTACACAGTAATGAATGCAAAATGTGTCACAATATACACAACGAATTCGTTATTGAAATATATAACAGAAAACAATAAAGAAATACCAAAAGTTGAAGAGTATTGCTTGAATAAGCAAAGACTAGGACACTATTTTGTTGTTATTGTGAACAGAGAAATGGAGTCCACTCTGAAAAAATGGATAGAAGATCCTCAGACAAAGGTCAACAGGATGTGTGTTCTGTTTTTTGGACACTTTAGAAGACGATACTTACATTCCACCTATACGGAACATTTTCATGAAATACACCACCGTTTCAAAAATCTTGACATCTCTTGACGACATTCTAGAACGTGCTACATTTTCAGTTTTAAATGGGTTTGTGGAAAGATGCATGGTACTATGTGGCAACTTAGACGAAATGACTGGTATGCATTTTCCTATACTTCTTTATAATACCAGTAATAAATAATTCATACAATGCAAAACGATGATTGCAGAGAAAACCAAACTAACAAACAATGACTGTAGTTGAAGGAGTTTTCCGGCGGTTTGGTTCCTAACGTGTAAGTTGCATTTGTCTCAATGGAGACAAAAGTACCATCACGATCTAAGAATAACCTTCAAACACACACGCAATGCCTCATCAGTGTTTGTTATAAATGAAACCTAGTTTGAATGTTGGTCACAACCACATCTCTGCGAATTTAAAACTGAGTCACATGAAGTGAAAAACAAGGTTTCCATTATCCGAAAATAGCAAATTAAAATAATAAGTGTAGTCTTTTGAAGTTGTTTATTTTTGACAGACCTATTAACATCTGAAGCACAATATTAATTGTTTTTCTAGAAATGTCAGATTTTCGCTGATACAAAGGCCAAGTTATGAAAATAAACACTTATTTGCAACGCCATCTGAACGTGTGTGTTAAATGTGAACAATTGAAGGAAGTTATTGTGTGGTATAAATACCTCTTTTACTTTCAATGTTACTATACTGTGTAAGGGGTTTCACTTGGTCAAAACAATGTCGCGACTAATTTCCGTTGCTTGGTATAAGTTGACGCACATTGTACTACACGGACGGTTTGTTATATCAACATGACTTACTGATACAAAATAAATTGATTTTAAAGGATTTTACGCATCGGTTGACATAACCACGCCCGAGCTTACAATATGTTGTTTAATCCGTTATGGTGTGTAACATGTTTGTATTATTTAGAAGTACTAAACAACACACCTCCACAGAAGCCCGCTGAGTTTAATGTTGTTTAAATGTTACTATTTATGCAAAAGTGTATTTACAGATACCGAAAAGGAAACGTTGCTCTATATCTATGCATCTGCACGAAATGCCTACGCACGAAGCGAGGTGCCAACTTGCGAAAGGCCCAGTATACCGGAGACGATATGTCAATACCCAGAAAACATTGATAGTGTATGTAAATGTGTTTTCGTTTTGCTGTTCCTTTAATTTATGAGACACATCAGTGAATAATGCTTTACATGACTAAATGGCTCATATACATGTTGGTAGCTTATGTATACGTGTTTTACGTGTATTCGACAAAAAACTCATCATAATCTACATAATTTTCACGTAATTACTTTTGATAAATTGTTTTTACACCTTGTTAGGACATGTGATAAGCGGTAAAGATTACATGGTTGATGTCTTAATAGACAATGTGTATCCGGTACCGTTTACAAAGCTTTAGTTTAAGCTTGATCGGAAAAATGCTCGCGTTTCACTCATGAACATCAGCCAGATTTGAAAATTGTGTTTGCTCGCATTTAATATATTTTTTTCGATTTCAGCACGATTTCGAAATAATTTTTGTAAGAACGAAAATAACATTGCAAATTAATATTTTATATGTAGAGAAATCTATCCATATGTCTATTGATAGACCGCAATTGTACAGGACCATCGTCAATTACTTCCATTAACGGCTCCACAGAGGTAATACCATAATCACATGACATAGGGAGGGTCGTGATCGGTCGTCAGGCTGTCGGGTCACTGTAACAATGTCTTGTTTGGGAGAATTTGGACATTTATAAAGAAAATGAGACAGTTCGCAAAAATTGCATTTTAAGGTCTGAATGTGTCATTGAGGCCCACTTTGGTTTCAATAACGGGTTGTCCGTAATATATTATTCATACGACATTGTCTATTCCTTGTAGGTTATAGCTGACCTTCTTCAAATAAGCGGAGTGATTGGCTGTTCAAAGTCCGGCGGAATAATAGAAGTATGTATTGAGACTAAGGTGTATCCTGATGTTCAGGCTAAAGTTCAACAAATCACAATTGCAAATAATATCAATTCGAAATGTGTCAGCTGCTCGTTCACAACATACTTTTCTGCTGGAGATAAAATTGAGGTTAATGGCAAAATTGGAACTCTAGGGGGATTCGCACACAGGATTCCTAAAAGTTCGATGACAACTGAAAGCAACCAAAGGAGACTTGCTGCTGTCACGGCTAAACACATGACGGCCGCGTGAGGAAATGGACGCATGGATCTTATCGTCGATGGTCAAATAATTGGACATACATACTTGACAGATTTAAAACATGATTTCGACGTATTGCCAATTGACGTTTATCAACAATACGAAAAGAATTGCGATACTCGATTTAAAACAGAAAAAGGGAAATACATGTCTGGCGTATTGATTAGCAAAGAACTAAGGCAACGTTTACCAACGATGCCTGTGTTTCTTTGGGGAGCACAGTCTTCACCTGGGTTGGGGAAGATTGAAAACATCATGAATATGTCTGATGGGATATACATTACAATAACAGATCGCAGCGAGGGTTGTTTGTTTTCCAAACCGGGCGACAGTGGTGCAATTATTTGTGGAACAGATTTAAGGGAAAAGACGCTTTATGCAATAGCTGTTCTTTCAGGGAAATTAGTAGGGTCATCGATGCGTCGATATAATGCTGTCCTTTTAAAAGACTCATTTACAAAATTGTGTGAAATATACGGGTCTGATTTCGATGTGTCGATGAAAGTTAAACTTTTAGAAGAATATAACTTGTTGTTGGTTTATATGATTTACTGATCCATGTTTCTTTTAATACATGTGTACGTATTTGAGCAAGTTGGTGTTATTTAGCATTTTTCCTATAAATGTTTATTTCCCAAATTTATACAACAATTTCATACAAAGTGTAAGCTGCAGTATGTTACGCTATAAATAAATGCCCTGCAATAACACAACATGAAAGTATTGACAACTATTCATTTTAATAACAACTTATTTTTATTTCAGAATACATTAGGCTTGAAGCCCATGAGTACAAATACATATAACACACAATGTAGTCAACATATATAATTGGTAGCAATATACATTGAGAATTAGCAATAGAATTAATGTGCAACTCTATAGAAATGCATATTAAACATAAACAGTTATTTTTAATATGTATATATATTTATGAGACAGTTTAATACTATTATGTTTATTATGTAATACTTGTACATGTATATGTTAAAGAAGTTGTACAACTTTAATCAAAACAAGCATACGCTTCTACTTTCGTTTTATTTTAATATTTGAAGATTCTTTTGGAAGTGAACTTTCATATCTTATCATACAGATTGTAAATATATTTTCCATATTAATTCGGGTTTGCGATCAATGTGATTTTCCGTTGTGTTGCATTGTTTGGCCATCTTAAATTTATCTCTATTGAAAGATCTGGTGTTTGTAATAAGACTGCTGTTGCGAATCTGAAATGCCACTTTCTTGTTTCAGTTAGCTAAGCGTAAGTATTTCTGTATTTTTATGTTGTGACTTAAAAGCAAATATTGGCATGTTAATATATGTACTTGTTTTCTTACGATTTATGATGTGCACAATTGATTGTTGGAAGGACGTATACATAACTGCCATACAAATTGTAATCTTATATTATGTGTAAACATGTTTCGATAACTAACTAGGCATTTACAGCCTTGTTGCTACTCCGACATGTATTTAGATTTTTATTTTAAAACTGAATGCCTAGCATACATATTCAGTTTATATTTCAATTTTGAGAATACTGTGATAATCATCAGATAGAGGTGGTTTGTGCTTTCGTCAGTATACACAGAACACGTGTATATTTGACATTACTGTTTACACATTGATTACGAAATTGTGTACACATCCTTGCAAATAATAGATAATACATAATGTCGGAATTCGGTGCATCTAGAATGGTTTAAGTAGAACAAATAATATTCATGTTTATTGTTTATTCAAAATGGGGAAAGTTATTGCATCGCATATAATTCTACAAAACTGAGTAAAGAGCAGACAAGTGATCTTTGAATAACTGGTGCAGTGCAAATAGAGAACATTTCTTTATAATTTTTCATCTTATTATTTTGTAAAATTATATACCATTTGCAATATATTTCTAGTTTCAATTCTTATATTTTGAATGTCTTTGGTACTTGTTTTTTACAATATACAGATATATCCATTGTTTTATTGATTAAATATATGCTGTGATTTAATTTGGGTTGTTTACATAATAAACGATATTATTCAGTATTACTTATTAAACGATATGTATACTCTTTTCTTTTGTCTTGTGTAAATTTGGTATTTCAACATAATTCATTACATACAGCAAGCGTCAATGTAGATAAAGCTTCAATTGGGATTTCAGCTATTTCTATTTGTGTAAATGTGGACTTGTAATTAACAATGTTAATTTTTAACTTGTAATATAAAATGTTTAAACTGAATAGCTTGACTATGAAAATAAAGTCAGATGAAATAAACAAGATAACTATGATAACAATCAACAGTGATACAATGAAGTATCAGATGAAATGAAGTATAAATTGTGATTATTTACGTATCTGCTTTTGTATATCTGCTTGACACGGAATGCACATCAACGAATCGGTACATGTTGTGTTATGATGGCGATAAACAGAATATATTTTTTGCATGTATGCGGAATCTAGTTAGATGTTTGCATGGTACTGACAGAAGTTCCAGTGTAAACAGTACAAACAAAATGCAGAACTTAGTTTAAAAATGACGTATGCAATCAGTGCGATTTGAAGTGTGGAAAATGTTCAATTTGTGTCAATATAAAGGACTTAAAACTCTATAAAAATGTATGCATCAAATAATGTGAAACAAAATAACTACTTGTATAGATTGTGTTTTTTAAGGCTAAATACACTGGGTAGGGTTGTTTTTTTTTCCAAAAAATACTATTTTGAGCCGGTTAGTGCAGGTTTGGGAGGATCAGCAAGTACCGCTCATCCGTCACACTCTACGTGACAGAAAGTCGTCCGCTTGATATACGAGGTTATAACTGCGAACTAAACAGTTCAATTAAATGTGTATGAGCTCCGGTATTTGCCGTTATTTATACATTTTAACATCAATTTACACATTTAAACACGCTCAAGTCTTTAAAAATGAATGCCGGTTAGCGGACACTTTTGTCTACGGCAAGCAAAACGTCTACTTATGCAAGCTTGCTGAAAACATCTGTTTTCGAAAAAAGTGAAACAGCAACCAAAAGTTTCGGTCAAGTCAAAATCACAAAGAAAAATTTAAAACCCGACTCCAAAAAAAACCCCAAAAAACGTTGACAACATTTGTCATAAATAATCAAAATAAAACGTGATACAGATGAAATAACATTTAAACACGACTGGACGAACCCCTGCGAAATGTTTAAGAATACTTCATGAAGTGTTCGCATTGTCTTTATGAACCATTCATGAAGGTACTTCATGAAGACTTCAGGAGAAACATGTGAAGTGAAAATGAGACTTATTCATGAAAAGCTCATTAACCACAGTTCATGAACTATTCATGAAGTGGAAAATGCATAAAATCTTCATCATAGTATGCATACTTAATGCACGTGAAGAGTTTATGAAGAGTTCAAGAAGTTTACACACCAAATATTCATTAAGTATTCATGAAGTATAAACATTTAAGTTTTATTCATGAAACTGTACATATCTCATATACATGAAGAATTCGTGAACTTCTTGCTCAGTTGTTCATGAAACTTTACTTCATGAAGAGATCATGCATTTTTTGTTCAATATTTTAATGTCTCATTTTCAGTTCATGAGTATTTACTTCATGAACAATTCATAAATGTAATTATTCTTGAAACTTTATGAACATTTACTTCTTGAAGTTTTCATGAAGTGAAGCCTCTAAATTAGCCTTGTGGACAGACGAAAAGTCTGATCACAAACAAAACTCAAACATCAAATTCAGCACAAAAAATAAATTTATTTATTTACGGCATCTGATGGGATCAGGCTCCTCTGTACAAGCAACTTGTCACGAGGCTCTGTAGGTGTTTAATCACTGTGCTCTGAAATAATTTAGAAAACACGCGTAGTCACAACTTAACTTAAACAAGAAGACGACGTGACTACATGGTCCGATACTGTCATATTCTTTTTTTATTAAGTCAGTATTGAGTGAACTTAATATCAAAATATTCAAATTAAAACACATTTGGTCACAACATAAGTATTTTCAAATTGAGAATGCTTCAATACAGCAACCTTGTAAGTATACTGGTGGTGGATAGCACAATTTTACTTTCAGCACTAAAACACATGTATGAAGGCAAAATCTTCAAGACACTATAGCAGTTTTTAATGCTTTGAACGTATAAAACACTGGATTTTATTAGTTTCTCGGGGATTAAAAAGGTAATGTATTAGACAACCAACATACTACTGAGTTTCTGCTTTGCAGCATTGTTCGTCAGGTCAATCTCTTCGGAGGCATCTGATGGGATGAGGCTCCTCTTTACAGGCAACTTTTCATGTAGGTGTTTGATCTTTTCGCTCTAAAATCATTTTATAAACTGTGGTAAAAACTAAACTTGAGAATTGTGTAATGCGATCATATACACATTTGTTAGTATCAAATTTTACATTTGGAAATACTGGCTAGCCTGAGTAGTTACTCATAAAAACAATTATCTAATGTTATCATATGTTTGTTCACCTGATTTATTTTTTAAATAAATTCACTCACCTTGGCTAGTGCCTGAGTGTTAAATGGATAACTGAGAACATTGCGCCCATGTTTCATTTATATCAGTTCAAAATTGTCATATATGTGTAGGCAGTGTTGATACATCAAAAATGTGCTTTATTTCTAGGCAGAATCATTTTAGATTCACCTCAAAATTCTTGCATATCATCTATTCACCTGCAACTGATAAAAACATTACTTAAAATAACACTAATTAAATGGAGGCAAATGGAGTTTCTTGAGTCTCATTCAAGTGTCCAACTCACATTCATTAATATTGTGGCGTCCGTCAGGATGAATTTATTTGAGTTTCAGTGTATTATATTCGTACAACAAGACTGGTGGCAGTTTAAATAATATATTAATTTAGTAGGTTTAAAATGGTATTTCAAATATAGACAAGTTTGGGTGGATACTTTCTCGAAAATATGTTACAAGTTATTTATAGTTATCTCAGATGTTTTACTCACTTTTCTGCCCAGTCAAGTGGAGCTACCAAGATGGAAGTTGTGCTGTCAATTTTTAATTTTACCGCCTTTATATACTTTCTCGAAAGTGCTCACGTGACCTTAACTAACCAATGGCCATATGACAGCCTACCAGCATCATCACTAGCAGCCAATAGGAATCTGAGAGTTTTTTAATTAACCAATCATAATATGTCAGTCTGAGCTGTCAGAATCCACCATGATGCTGGCAAATTCAGCGTCCTAGAGGCCATGACAGATCAGATTTATTCATAACATTTACATACGAATGTATAAATATGGCCTGTCTATAAACACCAAGAACAAATGGAAACAGTTCATGTCAACTTGGTGTTATATTCATGCACTTTATAATTCGTTATAATGGAAAAGTAATGGAAAAGAAATGGAATATAGTGTTAAAGTGATGTAAACAATTGACATAACCACCGTTACGTGAAAAACGAGGTAAGTGCAAATATTATTATTATTATTATCATCATCATTAATATTAGTATAATTATTAATTGTATCACTATGGAGACTGCATTCCACATAAGTATAAACATTAAACAAATAGGCGTATAATGACCGGACCGGGCCATTACAATAGTAAGGCCTGTAATTTTGGAATGCCTGCCTGCCTGCCTGCCTGTCACTGAACATGCATAGAAAATAATACCTACCTTGAGTTTTTTTCCTATCTTTAGTTGCCTCGAAAGCATGCTAAGGCGGTAGCTTTGCTTGCTTTAAGAGAAATATCCTGTCATCTGTAGTCAACAGTATTTAAAAAATAAATATAATTATTGCACTAGAAATCATTGCTGAAGTATGTTGAAAAATGAAAACTACTTTCAAAATCGTGCTGAAGGTCAAATGAAAATTGTATGCTACAAATATACAATTGTTAAAGTAATAAAGCTTGTTTTAATTAACTTGTAACTTATAAAATGCAAAATAAGAAATATTATTTATTTTACTTTAAAGGGATCTTTTCACGGTTTGGTAAATTGACAAAATTGAAAAAGTTGTTTCAGATTCGCAAATTTTCGTTTTAGTTATGATATTTGTGAGGAAACAGTATAAGTGAACATTTACCATAGTCCAATATAGCCATTATATGTATCTTTTGAACGATTTAAAAACCTAAAAATTATAAAGCAACGCGAACCGATTGAATAATTTGGAGAGTTCTATTGTTGTCGCATAAATTTGCGAAACTACGAAGATTGCTTATATAAGGTATAAAATACTTAAACTGTGTATATCCGGCGGAATAGCCGAGAGGGCTAATGCGTTTTTACTTCAGACTAATTCCAGGACTCCGGGGGTAACTGGTTCGAGCCCTGGTACCGGCTACTTTTTTTCCTTTTTTAATTTTATTCTTGATTTTTTATTGGAGCTTTTAAGATCCAATGTTTAGATTAATCAAGATAAAGCATTTACTGACAAACTTCAAAATATTCCAAAATCTGTGAAAAGGCCCCTTTAATTCAGAAAAGGGAAAAAAAACAAGCATGATTATTCACAAAAAACTGTTATACACATACGCTATCCGCAAATATGGATGTCCAACCCTGTTCTATATACAACAGGTCCGCGTTACGCGAACTGAACGGTATTCTCCAGCAGGAGGCAATTGACACTAGTGACAAGGTGGGCTTAACGTTTTCAGTCATAAAAAAACGTTTACCCGATACAAGAACCTTTTAGATTGGTACAAACAAGTTTGGGTATCAAACAAATAAACTTACGATGGATTTAATTGATCGACACCGCATCGTATGTTTGTTTCTGGTAAGTGGCTTTGATGAGATCTCCCTCTTGGTAGTGAGCAACATCTGTTTTGTGAGCGACTACATTTTCTGGTTCGATAACGCTTATAAAGCGATCCTTCTATTGAACAACCAATAACGTGGTACGTCTGCCATTTTCAAACAAAGCGCGCTATAATGCACTCGACTGGTTATCGTTAATGGTGTACCGATGCGTGTCCGTATATTGCATTGCTGAATTGAACTTTGGAATTTAATTTCCCAACTTAAATTTAATGCCGGATTAGTAAATTATGTTCATGTTAAGTTCAATTACACATCGAAAGGAAAACCATCTTCGTGCATCGAAAAATGGAAAATACCAGTTCTTGATATGTGATAAAGAATTTTCAACCAGACAGAGAGTTTTCTTTCACATCTGCATTCGTAACACGGGTTAGGTATGTCAACGTGTGGGTCCAGGACTAGTTTAAATACAGCTTTAATTGCAATTAGTAAATGGTACATTTGCTATTCAAGACGAATATGGGTTGTTTCGCTTCCACCCAGTTTCGCCCTTACTGAAGGGCAAGTATTATTCGAACGGACGAAATATTTGTCTGTTTTATAACTAGTTTTCTGTTTTTACACCACATAAACCCCAGTGCTTATTTTTCGAAGATCACACCCCAAGCAAGGTAAGTGATTTCAGTATTTACAAATGCTGAATGTTTATATTGAGAGTCTCATTGCATGCAACTTCCGGCTGGGATTATAGACATGTGATGCTCACTTAAATAACTTCTTGAGGTCCTGGAATAGTTTATTATGAGACTTAATCTATCGATTTCTACAGGCAGACGAGCCTTGGCAAAACATTAAATAATCTAAATTTATGTGAAATTAACATTAATAACATGCAACAGTAGAATGGCATTGGCCACCTTTACACCAATGTTTTATGGAATGCCTGTATAACGTATAAATTAAATTACTGAAATTTTAAGAAAAGTATATTTCTTAAACATCATTACATAAGAAAACACTTGGTTTACTTAAAACAAAGAAAATATGTTGCCTACCAGTAGTAGTTTCGCGCTTGGTAGTGTGGCTTCCACATGAGGTACAGTGGCCATGGTAACACATTTTGAGGCAAAACAACTATGGGAAGGAAACTACTTGGGAGCGAAACAACCTGATACTGCACAGAAAATGAGGAATCTAATTTTTGTTACATGTTGATCTTTTGAATCCACAAACATTTACTTCCGAATTAAGTGTCTGTAATTATTAACCTGAGTTAAAGAGTTTATATTTGTTTCATTTTAACTTCTAAAATATACATTTATATGTCTTTTTGCCAGATTCATTAAAGCGTGTGAATAAACAGTGTTTTTTGATGATGAAACACTTCCAGTGCAACGTTCTACGACTATTGGAGACAGATTAAATTTAGAAAAACGTACACAGATATCTGACTCTAATACACATGGTAAGCCGGGTTAGCTTTTACACGTTGTTATTGCATTAGTCTGTCCGTCTTTCACCTTCAACAATTACCTTTTAAGCACTGTACAGACCACATTTTTGAACAAATCTTCATGATTTTTAACATTTAACTTAAATGAGGCCCCTTTTTAATATGCTTTTTTTCGATTATGGTGACTTGCATGATTCATATGCTATTTTTAAACAAGTTTACTATACATAACTTCCAAAGATATGCATGGGAATTATGTGATAACCATAACAACAAGCTGATATAGTCACAATGTCTATACTGAACTTATAATAAAGCTTCTTGAAAACAACTACGTAGCAACCCATTTTTTATGCTTTTCACAGAAAATCATTATTTGTTCGGCCTGATATTGTGTTTGAAAGATTTGACACATTTTCATGCATAATATAATGTATACAACAATTTAATACTATCTCAGGCTGTTCATAATGCTTATGTTAAAAATTACAATTGTTTTAATTATGCAAAAACACCATGCTAAATGCTGTCTGTTTATTTTGTAGATATGGATCTTCCATCAACATCCCCAGGTTATGAATATGATGAGCAGCAACATAATGAGGGACTTGAAAGACAAAGTAGAGACATCTGAAAATCTCCAAAACTGTCATCACCAGGAGCTGCAGGATGTTACTAACACCTACACATCTACATCTAACATTGAAAATACTGCTGACAAAATTGATATGGTCTATGCGGTACAATTTTGTACTTCAACGGTACCCATGGTAGCAAAACGCTGCCTCTCTGCTGAAAAAGACTCTTCTGAACATTATAATAGTAAAACTTAAATACAATCTGATGTGGAACAGTTGTCGAATACACTGGTTTTCATAAGTGTGGAGGGAAGTTCAGAAACAGCAATTGTTGGAACAATTCCTTGCAGGCATGGACATGCTGTTTGCTAGTAACTGAATTGTTGTTCTTGTCTTGGCATAGTGAGGACCTGTACAGTGTATCTGTAATTTGTTCCACTAAGATTGGTAGACTTTGCTTGTGATGTTCAAATATAATAAGATGTATAAGATGTATGCTAATTATTACATATATGTATATAATTATGCAATGCAGGGTCAAGTTTGATTTTGGGTCCAGTACGATATTTTATTCAGAGTAATGGCGCAATTGTTACCTTTATTCTGACAAAAATACCTGATCTGTTCAGTGACTTGAAACATTCATAAAATAATTGATGAATAGTTCAGGGATGTTTTAAGAATCTTAAATTAAAAAAATATCCATAAAACATTCATAAAATAATTTATGAATAGTTCATTGGTGGTTTAAGAATACTAAATTCCAAAAATATTCTTCATTTATTCTTAAAACATTTTATGAATAATTCATGGGTGGTTTAAAAATCTTAAATGCAAACATTATTTATAAATCATTCATAAAATAGTTTATGAAAAGTTCATGGGTGATTTAATTTATTAAATTCCAAAAAAAATCTTCATTTATTCTTTAAACATTAAATGAATAATTCATAAATTTTGGGAATCCTTGATATATGATTGGTATCTTCATGAATTGGAACAAACCTCACTTCATGAAGAAAACTTGAAGTGACGTAAAGAAAGCCTTATGAATTAATGAAGGAGAGTTCAAGAACAATTCTTGAAAGTATGAAAAAATCATGATTTCATTAATATCATTACGCAGGGGAAATCAGCAATGAACTATACCGTATCCTTATTAAACTTGTACGACTCAATATAATATAAAGAAGTGAAACTCCAGCTGCTGGAGCAGTATTGAATTTTCATTCAAAACAATAAGTTGGTCCTTTATTTAAGGCAAGTGACCGATTGCCCAAACAGTACAAAACAGCACAATACAAACCAACATAAACACAAACTATGACTCAACCATTATTAAAAATATGATAAAAGAAACTGTCGAACAGTTGAACGAAAAGTTGTTGGGTGATGTCCTACGTCAAATAAAAATTATAGAAAGCGACTTGTATGAACAAAAACGTAAAATTAAATTGCTCAAAAATGGAAACGCCGCAAATAAACAAAACACACGAAGACCAGTGACTCAGTGAGCTACAACGAATTTGCGAACAACACCGAGCAATATAGTCGACGAAACAACCTTAGAATAGCTGGTGTTCTGGAGGACTAGGGCCGTCAGTCCTCGGTTTGGGTGACAGATAAAGTTGTTTCACTGGTGAATACTCATCTGGGTATCTCCATTCAGCCCACTGATATCGATAAAGCCCATTGGCTGGGAAAATTAAAACCAGATACAAATCGGCCTGTTATTGTTAGATGTGTCAGACGTCAAACCAAGATAGACATTCTGCGTAAAGCTAAATAACGTAAAGGGTCTGGCATCATCGCGAATGGGGACCTTACCAAACGCAGATGTGTTGGCATTCGTCCGTCTAAAGCAGCCTAGCGCCGTCGAAAGAGCTTGGTATTTCGAGGGGAAAATATTTGCGGTGTTTAAAGGTAACAAACATGCTACGCAGATACAACGCACCCGTATACAAAAGCTGGCTGGCAAAGTAGTGGCCCAAAAGTCCTATTCCGAGACGGGAGAAAACCCTGAACCAGGGTAACATCAAACAAGTGTAACTTATCTTGTAAAAACTGTGTATATAAGAACTGTACTAACTGCGGTAGTAATCTCTGTTAATGGACCCTGTGTGGATTGGCTCACATGCTGTCTCTCAGCTATTCCTAAATTGCAGCTTGTACCTTAATTAATATCTATTATAGTAATATTGATATATACTGAACAACATTATTAAAATAATGGTGCGTGTAAGATAATAAAAAACACCACCGCTTCATATAAATTAATGTAAATTTTCCGGCTACGCGCATGAATTTAAGATGTTTCTTTTAACATGGTTACGTCTCTTTCATAAAAAATAGCATGATTCCGAACATAAACACGACTGCATGTAGTATGTAAAATTTACTATAGCGTTATATGTGACGTAGTTTCTCCATACGGAGGTTTGTTTTCAACTATGATGTGGCAAATCTTTTTCATGTTCGTTATGTTGATTTTTAACTTTTCGAATTAGCTCAACAAAAATATGATCCATATTTTTTCTTTCCCCAACTAACAATGTTAAAGCTTTAAAAAAGCTATTACTTTATTTCATTAACGGTGAAATGTATCATACATATATGAGTAAAACATATGTTCTACCAAATGAATTGATTAGCCGCAATAATTAGAATACTGAGTTATGCAAGTACAATATGTAACAGTGTCTTAACAAAACACCAAATTGGTGTCATTTATTAGAAATAACACAAAATTACTTCCAGACGGTATATATTTTATATGTTTTTGTTGAAATAGCATGTTTGTTTATAACTATATGCTACAATTGTTTGAACAGACTTAATGATCCTTTGTGCACATGATATAATTGTGCTTAGTAAGTGTACATTTATACTTTCTATGCATGCGTTTTTGTGTGTGTTTTCTGAATATGAATATGCACATAAGCCCTATGATCAGATTTTCATGTCAGTATGCTCAATTTATATTTTTCTACAAAGTATATAATGTAAAATTTCGAACAAACAATTCGTAATTTAACTCACTACTGATTTACATATGTTTCGTTTATATTTGTAATGTTTAGCCAAGTTACCGGTACGTACATTGTAGCTAATTTTTCTTATATGTTTTTTGTTTATTGTTTATTCTCTCATGATGCTTCTGTTCACTATATAGTCATATTGCGTATTGCGTTAGAATCGACGCATTTGCTTTTGCATATCGATATACTCGACTTTTTCATACTTCTTGTAAATGTGTTCACTTAATATATTACCTTTTAACTGCAGGGGTATCCGGGTTAACATGAAACGATTACTAGTATTTCAATATTTAAAAGATACAAATTTCGACATTTTCTGTATTCTCATAATTCAAGACACACATTTTGTTTACGATCAACTATTTACTCAGAATGGGTTGCGGAATGTTTTATGTATTATGGCTCCTCTAATGCCCGCGGTGTCGCGGTGTAAGCAATTTTCCTTACAAAAACAACTTGAGCAAACGGTTCATTTCGTGTATCATGATGACCAAGGAAATGTTATCCTGCTTGATTTAACTCTTGGGTAAACTAGATTAATCATTGTTCCTTGGTTAAACCTGATTTTTTGACAATATGTTTACGAACATTTATACGATCGGTAATGATTCTTTTTGTATTTGTGGGGACTTTAATTTAGTACAAGATCCAATACTGGATTATGGAAACTACACAACTGTGAATAACAACTAAGCAAGACAGATGATTTTAAAGCATATCGAAGAACGTAATCTTTTAGACCCTTTCAGAGTCAAATATCCTCTTTTTAACGATGTACATTGAGGATTACTAGCCCCATGCATCTAGCTAGGCTCGATCTTTTCCTTATATCACCGCTTTTATCACCAGCATTCTTCGATATACATATTTTACCAAGCTTCCAATCTGTTAATTCCATTGTCTTTAAAATGTATTAACTTTAACCATGGCAAAGGTCTATGGAAGCATAACAATCGTCTCTTAGGTGATATCGACTTTATAAACACTGTAAATATACCACTTATCGAAATCAAGCAACAATATATGGTCCCCGTTTACAATTTTGATAATGTGTCTGATATACAAGATCAAGAAATACAGTTTACGATTGACGATCCACTTTTCCTCGATACTTTACTTATGGAGATAAGGAGAAAATCTATATTATACGGTTCTTTTAAAAAGAAATCAACTAACAATCGTGAACAGCAGCTTAAAATTGACATCGAAAAACTGGAGGAAAATCTCACAGATAATAATGTTCAAAGCATAACTTTTTAAAAGCAAAATAAAAAAGCATATCTGACGAAAAATGAAAGGGGTTCGTTATACGGTCAAGAGCTGAATGGATACAACATGGTGAAAAACTCTCGAAACTATTTTGTGAACTTGAAAACATTGAAAATACAATTTTAAGACAAATCTAAAAACTATGACAAATCTTACTGATGAAAATTGTAAACTACTAGATAAACAATCTTTTATTTTAACTAAACCAGTCTTAAAATGTAAACGTTGATGATTATGATACCTTATTTGGTGTGCGCACAGGTCAGACGTATGTTTTTGCTGTGAGTATAATTGTGCGATTAAAGTGTCTACAGTGACAATAACTACCAAAGATTGGCATTGTCATCTGCGTAAACATATACTGATTAAATAACTGTGTTGGATTGTGAAAAATGTGAAAAGATAGTGGAGTATTTTGAATATAGACTTTTCAACTATGTTACATTTGAACTGCGTAAAGTACAGGTAAAGGACAAGTCATGTGTACACCGCATAAATAGCCACTGGACAGCTACATGTATAGATAATCGCATTAACAGGCGGCGTACAGTGGACAATGGTCATCACAATACCTAGGTAAATATAAAACAGTGTGTTTTCAATAGTTTACTATCCTGGTGTAACTCGAGAAAAACTGTCAAATGGGTGTCGATGCGGTAATATTCCGCATACGAATTGGGTGTTTTTTTGCCATCGAGAAAGTATAGAACACCTACAAATAAACACAACCATTATTCCCCTTACTTGAAATCATTGGACATCCACTTGCGCGTCTGTCTTTGCGTCAATTATATGTATTATCCTGATACTAAACTATTATGTGGTCGCCATGCATGCAGTCAAATTTGTGTCAACCCTACCTGTAGCTGGTAAAAGCATGTGTCAGTCCATGGAAAATGAAGCTGATTTCCCAGCCTGTGTAAATACTGTAACATCAATCCACCCGGCTAATTTAGGCCTTCCACACGCTCCGTCGCAGGTAAACCTTTGATACAACATTAAGGAAACTGCGATTCTATTAGCAGCAGATGTGAAACTAAACCCCAGTCCAATGGAACTTGACGCGATTCTTGCAGCAATAAGGTCATCAAAGGCCACTCTTTTGAACGAAATGAGGTTGATTCGTACAGAAATGTCTGAAATTAAACATGATGTTAACAATCTTAAAGAAGGAAATACAGCTTTACGTGGTGAAATACGAACACTCAATACTAAATGCGAAAACACAGGGTCTCGTATATTTGCCATTGAACGCAACATCTCCGCCGGACAGGACCTAACAGAAAACATGCGTCTAGATATAGATCATTTGCAGAACCAATGTGACGAACATGATGACCTCATTAAATCCCTTCAAGATAATATCGAATTTTTAAACCGTAAAGCGATCGCGAATAACATCAGGGTCTTTGGATGGGAAATCTATCCAAGGCTAGATGAAAAAGAACATACATTAAAAGCAATATAAGACCCAGAGAAACACACTAAGATCCCTTCGAGAGCATGGCAAGTTTGGATATTTCTATAAAGGGCAGCTGCAAGTGAAAGATCGATTACCACAGCCAGCCTCGCAACGCAGAACTGTAACCGGTAGACGCAAAGCCACACCGCCTCCCATCGACGGCATCCAAAATGCACATGATGTGGGTGGTACCGTGGGTGACACCGCCGAACATGGGGACCACATCACTGCCATGAACGCATAGGGGGATGGTCAAGGCCTATCTGACAACAATTCTGACTAACTACATGTGTGCTGCTGGAATATTGAAGGCCTATTACCAAAAATAGAGTTCCCCGATTTAATCGAGTATTTAAAAACGTTTACAATATTTTGCTTACTTGAAACTTGGTATGAAAATGATATGAACAGTTTGAATATTTTTTATAATTATGTTATGTATACAAACAAGTCATTTCGTCTCCAAAATGTAGGGAGATCTATGTCAGGTATATATGTGTGCATGTGACAAATACCCCTCACATGTTTTGCATGTTGTTTAAAGTTAAAAAGTATATTGTCGCCACCGCAAAAGATGTACTTTTGATATTTTGTACCTTCCACCAGAAAATTCACCATCGTATAAAAATGAGCGCTTTTCTGGCATTAATTACCTCAAACATGCATTAAGTGAGCTTCCCCTTAATTTAAACGAGTTTTATATGGTACTTCTAGGTGATTTTAACGCAAGAACATCAGATCAGGCAGACTTCATTAGGGCTTTACATCGGAAAAATCTGCAAATTCTTAGGGAATACAACAAAATATTAACCAGAACATTTGGCAAACGAAACTCAATGGACAAAGTCATCAAAAGTCAGGGCAAATTGTTATTAAATGTTTGCATTTCTAACCATCAAATTTTCGCTAATGGTAGACTAGGTGAGGATTGCAATTACGGGCACTGTACGTTTGTTAACGCCAATGGCAAAAGTGTCATTGATTATGCAATTATCTCTGAATTTATGTCCAACATGGCTCTAAACTTTCAAATCTGCGAGAGAACTGAGTCATGTCATTTCCCGTTAGAAATCAAATTTAAATGTAATTTAGAACAAAACGCTATTCGGCCTAAACCTATGAAGATCCGCAAAAAATATAAATTTGAAGAGAACAATTTGACGAATTTCATAGGTGGTTTGCAAGATACGTTTACAAACGAGTTCATGTCACGGACACTTAGCTTTATAAATGACAATTCCGTTAATATCAATACTATCGTTAGCCACATTGTTGGCATTTTTCAACAATGTTCAGCTGTTGACCTCAAGGAATCAAAATGAAAAGTATCCACTCTCAGACAACAATGGTCACAATTGTTTGACAAAGAATGCCTCGATTATAAACGAGTAAAACTATCGTGTTAACATATTTTTCGAGTTAACTCGTCGGAAACTAATATGAATAACTACCTTCAGGCGAATTGTTTTTTCAAGGATTGTTGTTACCGTAAAAACAACTTTTTTATGAGACCAAACTTAATGACTTATTTTCAAATATAAAAAACCCAAAGTCCTTTTGGAAGAAACTTAAGAACCTGTCCGTTACTAACAATACCGAAAATTTAATTAGCTTACACGACTGGAAATTGCATTTTGAAACACTATTTACAGGGAATGCGAACAATGACAATATACCGCCTAACCTAAACATAACCAATAACTTGTCTGAAGTGGAAGAAGAACTTTTCAATAGTGAAATAACCGATGAAGAAATTATATTAAGTAAACGAGCTCTTAATGGGTCCAAGAGCCCCGGTCAAGATAAAATTCCCCCTGCATTCTTTAAATATTCGCATAGATTTATTTTACCAATATTAGTGCATTTATTTAACCGAATATTTAATAGAGGCTATTTTCCATCGGACTGGAGCTCCGCCATAATAGTTAAAATACATACAAAGGGTGATATTAACTCTCCTCAAAACTACCGAGGCATATCATTGTTAGATATACTCGGTAAATTGTTTACTAGTGTGATTAATAGACGGCTAACGTTCTATGCTAACGCGTTTGCTAAAATACATGAAAGTCAATCCGGATTCCGAGCTGGTTATTCGACAATTGATAACGCCTTTGTACTGCAAACTCTCATTTGCAAATTAATGTCCAAAAAACGTGGGAAACTTTACGCATGCTTTATTGATTTAAAAACTGCATATGACTCAGTTGATCGCAGTATTCAATGCAGATCCTACAAGAAGCGAACATACAAGGTAAACTTTTAAATATACTAAAGGCTATGTATCAAACCGTCAAGGTTCGTGTTCGATGCATAACGGGTACACTGACTATATTAATTGCAAAATCGGTCTTAAACAAGGGTGCCTGATTTCACCTCAATTATTTACCTTTTTCATAAATGAATTAGTACAAGATTTGTTCAATAACGGTGTGAGAGGGATACAAATTTCACCAAATGATACTGAAATTCTACTGCTTATGTTCGCAGATGATGTTGCTCTTTTACCTGATACGGTTTTGGGTTTACAGCGCGAACTCGATTCCTTGCAACAATTCTGTACGAGAACAGGATTACATGTGATCCTACAAAAACAAAGATAATGGTCTTCAGAAATGAGGGTAAACCAGCTATGAATGAACGCTGGAGTTATGCGGGTACTTTAATTGACGTTGTTCAGTCCTTTACCTAAGTTGGGGTCTGCTTCTTTCCTTCTCTTTCGCTAAATAAAATGGCTAGCGAAAATGAAATTAAGGGGAAGCGTGCCTTGAATAGCATATTATCGTCATTGTATAAATATGGTCAACTATCTTATTCGGAATTCTTTAAATTGTTTGACAGTAAAATAAGTCCTGCTTTATAACATGGAAGTGAAATTTGGGGTTTTAAAGAAAATAAATGTATCGAATCGGTCCACCGACATGCCTGTAAAAGGTACCTTTATGTTGGTGAAAAACATCAAATATCACGATCCTCGGAGATTGTGGTCGTTACCCTACTGTTATAACTTCACAAATTCGATGCCTGAAATACAGGCTGAAAATAATAAGCATGCCCGACACCAGATACGTAAAAAATGCTATAATTTCTTACTGAACCGAAACTTAAACCTCTATTTTAATTGCGCCAATGAAATTAAGAAATTACTTAGCACAAATGGATTTCATTAAATTTGGAATAACAAGCATGTCCCAAATCAACACAAATTTATAAATGAATTAAGAGAAAGGTTTAAGTCCCAATACTTACAGAACTGGTGGAGTATAGTTAATACATCGCTCAAACTAGAATTGTATAAAGATATGAAGTCACAATACGAGCAGGAATCATACTTAGAAATCCTATGTGTGCGCAAATTTAGGCGCAGTTTTGCCCAACTTCGTCCCGGAACCCTTCCGATACAAATCAAAACAGGCAGATATCGCGGTATAACAAGAGAATAACGGCTTTGTCCAATTTGCAATACTGGTGAAATAGAAAGCGAATAACATTTCCTATTTAAGTGCCCTATATTGCAGGATATACGACAAACATATATACAACGTAACTTTTTCATAAACCCAAATATACATAAATTGGTTATAATAATGTCAAGCAAAAATGAACAGACAATAAAACAAATTACTTATTACATTGTTAAAGCACTTGAAACACGAACATTAATTCTTGGTATTTGCTATAACCTAATTTTGAGGGTTGCCACAGGACTAGCTATATTTTCAAATAAATGTAAAAGTGAACTTATGCTAAAATGTAATCTCTTACCGAGAAAGCCCTATATTTAGTTTCGATAGGCTTAGTACTCGGTATACAATTTCTGTCGATTTACTGTAGGCCCTACCTATATAACCTAATTTAAGCTATACAACTTGTAAGCATCCTATTCGCTGGCTCCTAGATTTGTGTAGGTTATATACAGGGGTTATACCGTTTTATATATCGTAAATATACTCAATATCATGTGTGCATGTGTATGTATGCATATAAATAAATATATTTATGTACATGTGTGAATGTGCGTGCGTGTGTGAATGCGTGTGTTTCGGATGAAAAGATGTGAATATAAATCTTTTTGCTCTACTACATGCAAAAACTGTATAATGTTGTAGCATGCAATTGTTAAGCATTTTTCACCACTCGACAATATGTTTATATGCTATGCCAACCATTTGTGCACACACCATTGCCTTGTGTGAATTGTAATATATACGTATATATGTCAGGAGCCGGAGGCCCATATCACAAATAAACAGATGCAGATACAGATGAAGATTTAAATAGTTAAGTAAACGATATAGAAATACCCAAACTTTTAAGTGCACAAGCAAATAGTTTAGAAGGGACAATTACATTAATAGAGGCTTCCACTGTTTTTACAAGAGCACCGCCTTGCGGGTGCAGACCGCTCATCTATTTTTCTTTTTAAAGGTGAAGGGAACTATCTCAATATTTCAATTAAAAAAGATGGATGGGTGGGGTGGAGAAGACTGCATAGTGTGGGGGTATAGTCATTTATTACATTATCTTCCAAAAATAAGAAATATAAATACAAAAACAAAATAAAATTTTTTTTTTTTGGGGGGGGGGGGATTCTTGGGTCGGATAGTTGGAGGGTGTTTAAAAAATAAAATGATAAAAATAAATATTTGTGTTTTTTAACCATGTTTCCAAAAATAAAATTGGCCAGGGGTTTGGGGGGGGGGGGGGAATCGAAGGTGTATTTTGTGAGGATGTGGTCATTTATAAGATGATCTTAAAAAAATGAAATATAAAAATTGTTTTTTTTTTGTTTCGGGGGGAGGATTCGGGCGGGGGGCATGGGGGATGGTTTGGGTGGAGTGTATTGCAGTATGTCATGTAAGAGTTATTTTGTCAAAGTATCAATCAAATCTGATCATAAATAACAAGGTCATGGCTTTTTTTGCAAAAAATAATTATTTGACCTTGAGTCAAGGTCATTCAAAGGTCAGGGTAAAATTCAACTTGCCAGGTACAGTACGCTCATGATAGTATGAAAGTATTTGAAGCTTGAAAGCAATAGCCTTGATACTTTAGAAGTAAAGTGGATGTAAACACAAAATTTTACCATATATTCAAAGTAACTAAGTCAAAAAAGGCCTATAATTCCGTCAAAATGACAACCAGATGTATTCAACTTGTTCCGTACAGACCCCTTATGAAAGTATGTGAGTGTTCCAAATCTGAAAGCAATCGCTATGATACTTTAGGAGTAAAGCGGCCAAACACAAAACTTAACGAAATTTTCAATTTTCTTAGTATAAAGGGGCCAAAATTCTGTCAAAATGCCATTAAGAGTTACATAACTTTGCCTGCACAGTCCCCTTATAATAGTAAGTAAGTGTTGCAAGTATGAAAGCAATAGCTTTGATACTTTAGGAATAAAGTGGACATAAACACAAAACTTAACAAAATTTCAATTTTCTAAGTATAAAACGGGCACATAATTCTGTCAAAATGCACGCCAGAGTTATCTTACTTGCCTGCCCAGTCCCCTCATGATAGTAAGTAAGTGTACCAAGTTTGAATGCAATAGGTTTGATACTTTATGAGAAAAGTGGACCTAAACACAAAACTTAACCGGACGCCGACGCCGACGCCGACGCTGACGCCGACGCAGACGCCGACGCCAAGGTGATGACAAAAGCTCTTTTTTTTCAAAAAATAGATGAGCTAAAAACATGGCAAATAATAAAAGCCCAGGTTCATCCGGTTTTACAACTGATTTTTTTAAGGTATTTTGGCCGTAAATGGGCACTTTTGTCTGCAGAGCTCTTTTATGAGTGGAAATTTGTATGTTACCCAAACACAAGGTTTTATTACCTGCATTCCAAAAGTCTAGACAATATTTGCAAAAACTGGCGGCTTATAACATTATCAAATACTGTATACAAAATTGGATCGGGAAGCATTGCGAACAGATTAAAGCTGTTTATGGATAAATTAATAAGCAATGACCAAACAAGATTCATTAAGAGTAGGTTCATAGGAGAGAACACCAGACTCATTTACGATGTACTAAATTAAACCGATGAAAATAATATCCCTGGTCTGCAGCTTCTTATAGATTTTGAAAAGGCTTTTGATTCTTTGTCATGGGCATTTGTAAATTGTACTCTCTCATGTCTTAAATTTGGTCCTGACACAATAAAATGTTTTAATGTATTGTATAAATACGGAGGATCGGCGGTAACGAATTGTGGGTTTTTATCAGATTTTTTTCCTATACAAAGTGGTTGCAGACAAAGGGATCCGCTCAGTTGCTACATATTCATACTGTGCGCTGAAATATTATCTAATAAACTAAGGTCAAATCCGAAAATAAAGGGAATCAAAATTAATGACTTAACTGAAATGAATAAAAATTGTCCCAATTTGCTTACGACACTTCTATACTCCTGGATGACTCTGCAGAATCGTTCAATGAAACTTTAGATGTAATGTCATACTTCACACACTGCTCAGGTTTAAAAATAAATTTTGACAAGTCAAAAGTAGTATGGATAGGCAAAAATAAATTTAGTTCCAAACATATTAACAAGATGGAAACTAAATTTGAAACAACAAACATTTGACATGCTAGGCCTTCAATTTCATATTGACCTTAACAAAATGAAAGAACCAAATTGTGTTGGTATAATAGCTAAAATAAAAGCCATATTAAAAAGTTGACTAAGAAGGATTACAACTCCGATTGGGAGGATCCAAATTATTAAACATTAGCATTACCGATTATAAATCATCTTTTTGTTTCCTAGCCAAATCCACCACATAATCTGTTGACAGAGATCAATGGATTATGTTTTAATTTTGTGTGGGATGGCAAACCACGAATTAATAAAACTATTTTCCAAAAAGAATATACAGAAGGCGGTTTGAAAATGATTGATCTTTTTTTTCGTTTGTGAGTTCTCTAATGTGCTCTTGGATTCGCAGGACTACTACTGGGAATGGAAAATGGATAAATATTGTGAATACAATTATGAATTTTCAAAAATTATACAACTGTGGGAGTCACTATCCTGAAAACTTAATTAACAAGATACAAAATGAATTATGGAAAGATTCATCGAACTCGTTTGTTGAATTCAGTAAAAAAAAAGAGCCATTTAAACCCCAGTGTTTGCTTTGAATTCCATTATTATATTGCCCAGACATAACAATTGGTAACAAACGTATATTGTAGCGTAGTTGTAGCGTACTGCTGTCCTGTTTTGTACTACCCCGTATTGACTTAATTAGTTAGTCGTAAAAAAGTTTCAAGCAAATAACGCCGCCATAAGTTTAAAGATGTATTCTGTATAACGTACGTCGATTGTTGGATTATAACAGCGGATATATAAAACTCTGGAATATCTGGTTCGTGGAGCTAAGCAGTTATTCCTTCGTAAACAGAAAACGTTAATCGACTATAAAAATAGAGATGAAGAATCTGTGTCTCGGATTAGTCACCACAGGATGTAAACAAACAAGTAAAAAACATGAGAAAATTCATGAAGGTGAACCGATTGAAATTTCAAGCAAAACAACTACAAGGAAGAAAGTAAAAAACCTTATCTGCAAACTGGATCGGCGATTCAAGTTTAACTGTTCTGCTGATCATCCACCGAATAGCACCCCTTTAGTTCTATGATCCAAAAAAACGCGACCGTTCTTCGTTGAGGCTCAAACCGGAATGATTCCAAAAGAACGCTGATCTTCCTTGGTCGACTTGGTGTATTCATACACTTAAGAATGTCACTTGAGGTTCACACACACAAGAATGTCTCTTGAAGTTAAACACAATATTAATAAATAAAATTAAGCACTCTTATGTATCACAGAAATCTTAACACATTTGTTTTTAATTGTCCTGACACTGTGTAATAGTTTGTAAGTTAACTGTTCATGTTGTATAAATTAAATGTCCATATTTTTTTCACAGGTAAAGATCTTCAAGAAAAGTCCACAGATGGAGGGGTAAATGCCCCCATAAGCGACCAATGCACAGTACGGACTGACCACCTAGGCCGTGATCAGCGAATACCCAGATAGAACCAACTGGTACTACGTGGGCCCGCTTCCCAGCAGGCGTGATGAATTCCCACCAAGTACCCGCGTGGATTACCAGCACTTAGTGGGCTCCTGCAATTCAAGCAGAAGGCGATGATTTCCGAGGCATACAGTTACATTTTTCGCGGCCTCATGTTTTCCTTGTCCAAACTTCGACTATCAATAGCTCTCTCGATGGAAGTTACTCTGCGTTCAAACGACGAAGCTCGTCCAGTATCCTTTCGGTGTTCCTGGCGGTGGCTTGACAGGCTTGAGCAGCTGTCTCCGATGCTCTCTGGATAGGCTGCAGTTCGGCACACACACACACATACATACTGATTTGCAAAATATGCTCTGTAAATTTAGTCGGCCGCTAACGCGACCAACTAAAACAACAACAATTGTATTACTTCTAACAACATCTGAGAACCACCGCCCTTTAATCGCGAAGCTATCGTCTAACTGAGAACCACCGCCCTTTATCGCGAAGCTATTACCCTAAATTTAATACCAATAGTGTATCAAACAGCATACCTTGATAAATAAAACATAAATATTCTTGGTACATCGCGTGAGATCATGCGTAAATATTCCGATAACGAGAAACCACTGCGAATGCATTATTAAACAAGTATTAATTTTACAGTACATCGCTCTGTTTGAGAGGTACCGCGACGTCGGTATTGTATCAACAAATGTGATCAATACGATTTACCATATCGGATCTACTATATACCTACGCAAAAATGCGAAACAATATTTCCTTAACAACGTTCAAATATTAATACATATATATGTCAGCAGTACATTGCAAAAGAAGCACCAATACATAAAGATATAAAATATTTTGAAGCCTTAGACGTTTTATAATTACGTCCCTTGCAATTGAAAATATATTAAGAACGATCAAAATATGTCTTTTTCCGAATTTTGTTCCAGTGGATTTCAATTTAAAATAAGCTATATAGCCGCATTTAATAAATGAAATAAGCGATACCAAAAAGGCATTCTAAAAATCTAGCGTTTACTCGAATAAATTACCTCCCTTAAGCTTATCGGCATATCTAAAATACGTATATGGACAAAACGTGTGTTCCGCAAAGCGTGATAATAAAACGCGTGCCCGTGCCTCTCGCTCTCCAAATACACAATAAATAAAGAGCAAACTACCAACAAGCAACTCGACCAAATAGAACTAAAGCAAATAGGAGGTTAGAATAAATATTCATATAGAAAACTAGGGACAAAACATACATAGACTTATATAACCTGTTTCTTGTCTACCGAACCCGATCCATTGACTATAACCACGAGTAATAGTAATTAGTAATTGTAATTGCAAGCGCACGTCAAAGCTATTGGTTGCGCACGCCATAGCAAACGAATGCGAACGTTATAACTATCGCGTGCGCATTTCATACCTTCCGCGTGCGCACGTAGCATACACCGCTTAATACTATGCTTCCTATATGTCACCTTTATGCCTACGTTAAGTGATGCCATTTTGTTGAAGTTCACAATAAACTAAAATTGGTAAACCCTAGCTGCACATTCAAACAAACAAAAACACATGTTTTGAAAAAGCCATTTTACTTAATGGAAGGTCGTGTAATACTTCACAATACAATTTTAACAGACAACGTAATAAGCTACGCGTGATTCAAAAATGATTCTTATGTCATATATGACAAGCGAAGCTTCAGCCCAGCCTGTACATCCGCACACTCTGGTCAGAAACTACAACGTCCGTTCATGCAAGGAAAACATGGCGTGACTTAATAGCATACACTGTTGCTCCTGAAGAGCTATAACGGAGCTACGCTGACCGTATATGGCTTAAAACATATTATAATGCTTGTAGTCTCTTCATTGTGGATACATTTGTTGGTGTTATAATTCTCACGCATGCGCAGGTCTTTCGATATGAGTGCATTTTCATCATATGCATAGTGTCAAGCCGTGAACTTTGTACCGTAGACGTGCCGCGGATGGAAGAGATTATTGGTGGCTGCATTTTTGAATCAAATATTAACGTGTCTTTGCAAAAAAGACACATATTTTAACCAATGTATTTGATTTGTTAAGTCGATTAAATTGTTATCCAGACGTATCACTATTGAATTTGTCGTCATTTATCGAATTGTATTGAATTTAATCTCTTAAAGATTACTGCAAATCTTTAAAATAATACACATTTTTTCTAGTCAAAAACTTACAACATTCAATGTACACACTAATTAGAAATACATAGATATGAAAGATATACAATGCAAAATAGTGTATTATTTTATATTTTCGCATGGTATTTATTATGTTATCGAACTATTGTTTACCACAGCAATTATGTTATGTATATGAAGGGTACTATTTCGGCTGGAGTAATAATTATTTCTCATTTCACAATAATCAGAATCTAATCACTGATTGTTTTGTTGTTTTTATCCCAATATTAAAACAAAAACGTTTATGATCGACAAGTGCATTGTTGACCAAGCGGTCATTGTTTTACGATTATTATCGCATACTTTATCACAAAAGAAGCGACACTATAAAATGGGTAATTAATTTTGCCTAAATTTTGGTTTTGAAAGTGTTTCTGGTGGCCGTTTCAGATGTAAACGGTCAGACGAAGGTATTTACATGGCTACTAGTTAAGTTAAAGCGAGTATATACGATCTTGTCAAATATTTATTAATTAATATAAATTGTGTAAAAAAACTTATTAAACATATATCTTATATAAATAAAAATAAAAGTTAAGAAGAACATGTGTCTAAAAAGGCTACATATACCAGATATTTAATTCTGAAATCGAAAAAGGCTGTACAGTCGAATTCGCCAGAATGTAAATCATGCATGTACGATGTGAATCTAAATTTAGTTTAACGGTTCATTTTAAATTCATGCAACGATATCTATTCATACGACACACGAGCACTAAATAAAAAGACGAATGTTTCGGTTATTGTAGGAAAATATGTACGAAATATATTCGTCGCATTCGGCTCGGGGCGCTAATTTGTCTTCGCGCTATGTTATAAAATTCGTCTTCAAAGTATAATTGTTCTAACCTATTTTGTGTTATTGTAATATATCTTATCGATATATAACAATTTTACACATATAAAATATCGTATAATCTCGCTTTAATAACAGGCAAATTTTGATAAAGTCGAAACGATAACGGGATTTCTGCTCCGACGATATAGCATGTAATTGAATCCAAATTATAAATTGCGTTACAAACATGTATGTCGTTATATCCTTCATGACGGTCATATCAAATGTTAATACTTGTTTATACTTATAATATCTTAAAATTGGAATTAAACAGGTACACTAATTAAAGCTAAGTTAAACTGACTGTGATAAAATCAACTTGCCATTAAGTGGGGTTTGATGGCTTGCTTAAACGAGTGGGAAGATTCGATATCCTTAAGTGATTGTGGGAGTCTATTCCACAGGACAATACCTTTGTAAGCAAAAGATTTCTTACCAAAACTTCCAACTTTTGGTAAAGAAAATCTCCTAGTGTCACAAAAACTATAACTTCTATCAAGTGAACCGGTCACAGAGAGTGCAGACACTCTAGATCTGGTGCATCTATCATGAGCCAAATTCAGGGGTACAAAATGCTCCTTAAGATGTTCAGGACATGTGTCTGACTTTATCTTATGAACATGGCATAGAGTTATTTGATCTACTCTCATAGAAACAGGTAACCAGTTCAGTGACTGAAATTGTTCAATACCAACATGAGACCTGCTATACATATTTAGGACAAATCTTATCAATTTATTTTGGGAAGTCTGAAGCCTAGTTTTCCAATATTGAGTCAAACTAGGTTAACACAAAGAACAAACATAGTCAAAATTGCATGATAGATTTTTATCCAAAACTGCACGAAGATACTTAACAGAACTTGGGGCTTGAATATTTGTACCATTACATGAAATACATGTATTTAAAATTCTGTGTGACCTTAACTTAGGCTTTAAACCAAAGAATATGGATTCTGTCGTTATCTATAAGCCATTAACTTACACGCCCAATCTCTGAAGATAACAGAAGTTCAATGTCGGCTATATTTTTACAATGAACAAGGATCCCTGAGTCATCAGCATATAATACAAGTTTGTTTTTGACCACTGCCGACATGTCGTTTACGTAGATAAAAAATAGCAGGGGGCCTAAAATTGAATTGGGGTACGCTTGATTTGTTAAGCTTTATGTGCTGATAAAGAATTTTACCTCTTGTGCACTCAATCACACAAGTTGGTCGCTACAGGAGATCATGACACGCCCACTGAAATATATAAAGATGCCATAATCCATTAGGCTGATTATAAAGCAATTCAAGAAGAAGCTGACGTACTTATGATTATGCAAATGGTTTATGCTGTAGAAAACTTACCAAACTTTAATTTCTGTGGTATCTGATAATACAGACGTGTTTGTTTTGTTGTTACATTACTATTGTGTCCAGAAACGTTCATTATTGGCCATCATGGACTCACCAGTGAAAAAAGAGCTGTAATAGACATTCGCAAAACTTCCCCCAGAAATAGAAATATCGCGACTGACTTGCTGTCTGCTCACGCTTTATCTAGATGAAACACGGAGACTGGATATTTTGGTATCGGTAAGGGAACATTTATTCAGATGCTGAACGCAGGTAACGCTATCATACATTAGGCGATATGAAAGCTTGCATGATAGAAGTTATGAAGAAAGCCATCTGATTGTCTCAACATGCTATGGAAATCCTGATACAGAGGAAATGTGTTTTACAAGACAAAGCCTTTAGGCAACCAGGGTAAGCAAGTTGGGTAAGGCTAAGCCATCGCTAGCAAGCTTGCCGCCAACCACGGAAGCATTATATGCAAATGTGTATTTTTATATCAGAAATCATACCTTTTACGAAGTTGCTGTTACTGTACACACATATAATATAAATTTTCTCCAATGGTCAGGATTTGTTCGATGTGTAATACTATACTGTGCATATGTATTATCAGAATTCGCTTACTCGAACACTAATTAAACATTTAATTGCCACTAAATTGTCTTATTTTTTCCATATTCCTTATTCTTATGAGAACATTTGGGTACGATCTTGGTTTTAGGAGCATTTTTTGAGCAGCCTAATCGATTCTGGAAGCAATTCTGGAAATCGATTCTGGCAGCGATTTTGGACGCCAACTTCATGGTTTGTTTATATAACACACGTTTTTACTTCTTTATTTATAATTAACATGTTTAACAATATCAAAATGATTTTATAATACATGACATTTGTTTATACAAATCAGACAGAACATGGACGCCGTATTGGACGACGGCTTGAATTTCTCGTAAGACCCAAATATACCAGCCCGGCATCATTTGGATTCGTTATCAGTAGCATGTCCCCTAACAAAAACACTTTAACATTTACTATACATCCCGATGTCCGGAAAAGTGGCCACTTGTCTGCCAGAAGGATTAAAATAAGCCCTACGTATTTCAACTCCATCATGTTTTGTTGATTGTTGACCTACAAATATGTCCCAGTTGATTTATATGTCGGTTTTGTAATTTAATGAATTTTAATTGCAAATTCATTGTCTTAATTATCTGGATTACTGCTTCGAACACAATACAGGTATTATCAATTGTGTAATGTGATACCTATAACACAGTGAAACTTCAGCTACACTAGTGGGAGAGAAAATTTATATAATCAAAACGTTTAAAGCAATTACTCTGCTCAGGCAACATATATTTTATACTGTATCATCGTCCAATACTCACGTGTGCTATGATGTTAAGCTATAAATGTAGTTCCGGTTATAAACGCTGGGTCACCGGGGGTGACTCAACATGTATCTTGGTAACGCTTTCATGAACATGAACAAACAGTGTGCGTCTCATGAGAAATTATGTACAAGATGGAACGTCAGTATTTATAGAGAGGGAAACATTCTAAGTAAGTGCATTGTGCATTGTGCTTGTGCTTGTCTCGCATCAAACCCATAGCTTGGGACCAAATAGACGGAAGCGTTGGGTAGTGATTTGTTGTTGCTGTTCTCTTTTCAAAATGTATATTGTTTTACAGATACCTTAATTTTCAAGAACACATGTTATATGAATCGCAAGGTGTTTGTATTGATAGTGAATTCTCTTATGAAGGTCGTTTGGCTTATCACAATAGTGCCTACTATTTTAGATTTTGCTAATGCACATCGACACAACTTTAAAGCGAGACTATACAATTGTGTCAAATATTTATGAATTTATATAAAATGTGTAAAAAACTTATTATACATTTATTTCAATATCAATTAAAATAAAAGTTAAGAAGAACATGTGTCAAAAAAAGCGAAATAAGCCAGATATTTAATTCTGAAATCGAAAATGTCGGTACAATCGAATTCGCCAGCATTTATATCATGCATGTACGATGTGAATCTAAATTTAGTTTTACGGATCATTATAATTTCCTGCAACAATATCTATTCATACGACACACAAACACTAACTCCGATCCTAATAAAAAGAGGAATGCTTCGGTTATTGTAGGAATATATGTACGATATATCTTCGTCACAATCGGCTCGGGGCACTAATTTGTCATTGCTGCATTTCATGAAATTCGTCTTCAATGTATAACTTTTCTTGCCTATTGTGTGTTTTGTAACATATTTTTATCAATACATAACAATTTAACACATATAAAAATCGTATAGTCTCGCTTAAAATGACGATCACCTGCAAGTTTTCTTGTACTCCAGTGCGTAGCAGATCGAAGGAAACTGTGTGCATTTTATCAGGTATATGGAAAAGGACAACAATCAATACACGGCGATGTGGTTTTAATTTTCCGTTCAAATGAAAGCGTTATAAATGTTAAATCCAGCCTATTGAGTTTAAAGTGCTTAACTTATACCACTCAACAACTGAATTCTTAATAGAAAACTGCGTTACAAAACTATAAACCTTCCGAACGATGATGGCTGTCAAGCTGCCTTTATATTCGGTCACATGAATCCCGAACCTAACGTTGACCAAATTGTGCGAAAATAACACTAAATTAAAATTATCATATTGGTTTTAAAATATACTTTTATTTATGTTGAATATTAAAGGATAAATAACCGTAATGCTGAACGTGTGGACAATTATGAAGCATGTTCAAGCAACACACTTACTGCAATAATAATTTGGTAATTAACAGGCGTAACACTCTTATCTTCTATTCAAATTTGTGAATTTATAATTCTTTGGAAAAGAGCAACGCAATTAGCTTTCAAAATACCATGAATACAAATACGATGTTATTAAATAAAGTTTGTACAAAATTCCGTTAGAGTCGGAATCAAATCGTAAAAGCAAAATCGAATATTATAAAGTTTTTTTAACTTCTTCGGACAGGTTTTTGTCTGACAAACAGACATACACACGGACGGACAGAATATGCGTTTATAACGGTAACTGCATTAAATACGGTTATCGGTAAATATACGATACGATACTAATGCATTTTAAATTTGAGAAGCAATTTTTTTAATTAAACATGTATGCAACTATTAAATAGTGTCATATGCAGTGTTGCAATCATTTATGTTCAAATTATGCAATAACCAGTACAATTACACTTTACCAAAAAACATCGATCAGGTACATCTGATGTGTATGCGTATAGTTTAAGGTAAATCGATTTCTATGTTTCACTTTGTTAAAAATATTCCGTATATACATAGTCAATGATCACTGACATGCAATAGGTTAATATTTAAAGATTCTGATTCATATTTGAACCTTGTAAAATACGTCTTTTCTGACATGTGCTATTAGGTTATTTGCTGGATGAAGAAAACCACAACCTTCAAGGTTCGCAATGTTTTACGAAATGGTATTTCGTTTATATGCACACGTTTGGTGTCGCATGTGCCATGTTATAACCTGTTCATGTATATGCATATGATGGTTATGCAACTAGTAACTACTAATTGAATTTTATTTTACAAAATCATTTTACAACTTTCACAAGTAAACGTATATGCTCTTGTCATGCTGCAACATATACAGAAAAAGCTAAGAATCTTTAAATTCACAAAAGAATGTATATCCCTATGACATACGCATCACGTTTATGCAAACTTAAGCTAAAACGTCAATCGTTTACAAACATTATTTTATAAACAGTAGAACTTTAGGCTACATCAGCAAACAAAGATGTCAACTGTGTTAAAAGTTCTTTGTTCGCGTTACAAATGTCATAGTCGATGCTATTATCATATCGGGTTATGGACAACCGAAAAACAATGTTCATGTTGATAATAGACTTTTCCCTTCCCGTTTGCGAATTGTTTGTACTTAAAATATTGTTAAGAATGCCAGGACCCACACTCGAACTGTGGCGTCTTGAATGCCACGTTGGTCGTCTGCAATGACGTCCGAAACGCCTCCATGCTTTGCTAGGACTAATGTCAGCTCTGTGAAGTCGGTAAGTCCGTTGTTGAAAAATACGTTAAATGTTCAACAGTATTTGTTGCCTTTGATCGAAATACAAAACCAGTCGTACCAGCAGATAAATGCAGTCATATATCAAACATTGAAAATGACAAAACATTATAATCTAACATCCATAAATATTATCACGAAAGAAAATCATACAACACAATTCACTTTTTTTCAAATTCATCAACCAACTATTTATATGCGATCGGATATATCAATCACATATACAAGCCATTGGCACAAACTGCATAACACGTGCTTTTTTATTACATCAAATCTCTTCATATCAGTTTTGTATATAACTGACGGATTTCACGTTATTGTTCCATTATTTATTTATAAGGATCAAATAGTTTACAAAGTTTGTAATAAACACATGTAGGTGAAAAGACATTCGTGTAGTCTACACTTGAGTTTGTTCATGTAAGTGAAGGTAGAATGGTTGGAGAAAGGCAACCTGGCCTGATTGTGACGTCACCTGTGGAAACGGAACAATGACCCATTCAAGAACCTGCGCCAACCCGCCACCTGTGAACGGGGGCAGTGATTGTGTGGGGCCTGCGAACAGCATGACATTATGCTAATGGAAGTTTCCCTTGTACTAAATACGTTATTATTTTAGTATCATTTTACTTATCTCTTTCTTAGCATTCAATAAATGGCTAACATGTTTGGTACATATAAAAATACAGTAACACACACATTTGAGCTAAATAAATAAATAGTTTGTGTTGCAAATCATTGAAAAATATATTTGACGTAAGACATATTTTGTGTTTTATGATGACACATACGTAACACAAACATGCCTGCCTAGATTCAAAAACAATAGTAACCAATATCCTTTTTTGTTTAAAGTTAAAATCAAGTCAAAACAGTTAAGCAGTTCATATAAGTATATCAAGGTATGTTCCTGACCAGAACCATATAATACGAGGTCCATCTGAAAGACAATGCGGATAAACTTCGACGTTCAAGTCAGATCTCAATTATTAAACTACGTTAACTTCATTGAGTGCTAAATATACTTTAAGCATACTGTGACATAGTCGGTATAACACCATAACATACACAAGTTCATTTCATTTGTCATAGCGATTGATTTTTGCTGATTTAGGTCTAACACAACGTTTTCCAATTTTCGTAAAATATTTTCAATTTGAACAACAATATATACGCGGTGGCCTGATGGCTCCACGACAACAACAAATTGTGTGCATTTTATGCCCAACTGTGAACGCGGTATTCTCTACTGAAAATGAATATATTAATATTTATTGGAATACTCAATGGTGACTTGTGCAATTTCCGTCGGGAACGTGTGCAAAATCATGTGTCAAAAGGTAGCGAAGTAATATGGCGTATGCAACGGACGTATATGGATGTTAGCCTGTTATTTACATGCAATTATACAACAGTTAATGAGCTGCATGCTACCCAAGACATGACTAATTAACTTGGTGCATTCCCCTCGTCTAGTTTGACGTTAACATATGATGTCTCTTTGTATATCCATTTAGGTAGACACGATATTGAACTTGATGCAAAACAAACATAAATGAATACTATCATTAGTAATCTATCGTATGCGTTATGTGACAAAACTTAAAATATTAAGACCATAAAATAGTTGTTTGTTTCCATTCAGCATAAAACAACCGTGCCGATCTTTAACATTTAGATATTATGTTGCAGGTTGACTTGTGCGATCAGTTATCTTAATTCGATTACATTCGCCATAGTAACTTTATCAAATATTTTGATATTATTTAAACAGATTTTGAAGATTTTTTTCATTAATCATCCTTATAAAAACAGGTATATTGTGTATTTTTAAAAACATGTAAACGAAACAATGTTTTGCCGACCTACCTACCTTAATGTTTGAGATATTATTGCACTCAAACATCTTTTAGTACCTTATTACCAGCCCAAGTGTGCCTGTTTAGTTGTAACAAACAACAAAAAGCCGAATAGCTCTCGATGAGTGTGTGGATTATCATAGGATGTTCGTTACAACACAATTGTTAATATAAACAGGGTATTACTGTAATAATATTGGTTCTCAATAATGACTCCTTTCAGATATTCATAAGTACTAGTATATTAGATTCTTACGAGTTGAGAGGCGGGGGATAATGGTTTACATTTCAAATAAATGATTACTTACTTAGTTAAGTTTCTGTACATTCCAAATAGGTTTAGTTAAACCAAATACTAATTTCTTGAATTTCTATTCCCAAAACATTGGCTTGAACAGTTGGCAATCCCGTCTATCATGTTTCGGGCCAGAGCTCCCTCTGATCAAAGCCTTAAGACCAATGATTACTTGCTTTTCAAAAACGTGCAAATCAACGATGGTGACGCCTACAACATCGAGTCATGTCGATTTGCCTCTCCCTTGGACGGCACCTACAGCTTCATACTTCAATACTGAGTGGCGCCAAACGATGCGCGCCTGTCGAGATCGTGAAAAACGGAAATACCTTGCAGAGACGTGGGATCATCGCGTCGCGTTGGACCAAGTACGCAAACCTGCATTCGATGTCGTGGCTGCAGGCCGGGCGCCAGGTCTGGGTAAGGTGCACGTATCCCACCCTCCTATACGAAGACCAGTATGCATGGACAACGTTCTCGGGGGCCTTGTTGTATGTTTGAGTATTTGGTACATCGATAGCGTATCATCCTACAACACTTATGTACATTTTTGACAATACCTGAGACAGTGTTTTTGGCCTGGGGCGAAGCCCCTAGGCCACAGTACTGATACCGATTTTTGGGATAAGCTTACTTGGCTGGCTGCCAAAACAATCACGAATGAATGAATTTGTGAAAGTCCGATTTACCACTTGGCGGTCATTCATGCGCAATCAAAAAAGACTTACCTATACAAACAAATAGGTCCCTGCAAAGAAGTTCTCAATCACCCGCATTGTAAATACAGAATATCACTATATAGCATGACAGTGTTATAAAACGTGTAAAAAATATTATTGAAGCAAAATTGCTAAGCATTGGGTACGACATAGTTTTTATTATTGTTTGCATATTCATGCGAGAATAAGTTCCTCACTTGACGGTCTAGGCCGAAAATATACGAGTGTCTACGGAGACAGTAAGAAGATTTTTTACTGATACATTTTTTTAAAGGTATTAGCACTCTAATGAACTTCGTGCAATATCGCATTCTTTCGTACATATCCGTCACTCCGAACGCTGGACTGTGCGGAAAACTAAGAATATTCTATAAATACGCTATGAAATCCTAAATGTCGGACCCGCTAAATACAATGACAACAAATATGGCCGACATTGTACCTGACAGATTGGGTCGTTTAAAGAATAAGCAATTTGCTATATTGAAAGAGAACAACTAATAAAAGTGTTATTATTGTTCATATTAATATGACTGGAGTTAATGATAAACGTCAACTAATGCATGGCAGTGTTGATATTTATGAAGAAAACGATTCCTGGAAATACAAATGTCAAACGATTGAATTGTTGACCACTGTGAAAAATAACGTTTAGAACCCGTGTCATTTACAAAATTTAATATTGTTCTTGAGCAGTAAAAGGGGATAAAGTGGATTTATGATTGTGTGATGACTGTAGCCATGTGAACGGGTTATCGTACGGCAAAAACCCATCACGTAAAGAAGAGTCTTCAACTTTTCAAGAAAGGAATGCCTTGTTTTGCTATCAACCCAAAGCTCGGAACAGGAAGGTACATGGATTACAGTATGCAATATTTTTTTCAAGTATAACAGTTTCATTATTCATAATTGGAGTTCATACGAGTATAAGTTCCTCACTGTACGGTCTCTAACTACCTTTTCGCGGAGTTTGTAAAAACAAGAGCAACTTGTTTGCCATTAATAATAGTTTTACTTTGAACTTGAATACATGTAAAAAATATATTATTGAATCCAAATTGTTAAGCAGTGGCTACGGCATAGTTTTTATTGTTTACATATTCATGCGAGAATAAGTTGCTCACTTGACGGTCTCTAACTACCGTTTCGCGGACTTTGTCAAAACAATAACAACTTGTTTGCAATTAACTTTGAACTATATTCCAAACCAATAAAAAAATTCAGTAGAACTTTAATTTTCCGTATTTTCTCTTGATTTGTACATGGTTTAAATTAACCTCAGCTCTAATAACAATGAATACAGTAGGGCACAGTCGACAGTGACAATTTTCGGATAAACTTCCTGGTTTTTTGTCAAAGGTAAATTAAAATAAGTTTTTCATTTGATTTTCTCATTAAAAAAATCAAAGTTGGTCTTAAAAGATGGAATTTCATGTTTAATGAATCTATTACACCAATCATGATGTTTCTATTAGCCGTTTGGCGGTCATAACGACGATTTTAGATGCTGTTTATGTGTCTGTTTGCCTAGGTAGTTGTCAAAATCTTAAACACTTCTCAATTTATCATTTGTTGTTGAACTTTTCTATAATGA
The DNA here is from genome assembly GCF_020536995.1 of Dreissena polymorpha. Lineage (NCBI taxonomy): Eukaryota > Metazoa > Mollusca > Bivalvia > Myida > Dreissenidae > Dreissena > Dreissena polymorpha. The sequence continues at coordinate 46,383,130 of NC_068361.1, read as the reverse complement.
CAATATTAACATTTCGTTGAACAATTTACGGGCATATATTCCATTAGACGTATTCTACTTTCATTTTATGTACTTAAAATTATTGTTTTCTATTTAACAGACTGTGAACTGAGCAAGGTTGTATTAAAAAGTAATATCAAATTTATGTTGCAAATCTTTGTACAATCTCACAATGACAGGTTAGCGATGACAATTCCATGCGAAATGATAGCATTAATGCATATGTCAGGAATGTGTTTAATTACAATGTATATTTGATTATTTTTATTGGTACATATTTAAATGTTTCTATTATTGTAAAAATTTATAGTTTTGGATGTCAATATTAATTGTTGTGTTCATGATCAAGTTTAACATGAAAGCAATGATGATCTAAGATTCATAACAACAAATAAAGAAAATAGAAAGAAAAAAATATCTTTCTCATAAAGCACGACCAACTACACAAATATGTTGTAATGCTTTTGAAACTTTATATTTTCAATGAATTGTCAGACATGACCAAGAGGTTGCAGCTTAAGAAAACTGATTAAATGTTCTCAGTCAATATGTGTCTGGACTATCGGAATATCGTTAAGATTGTATTGAGATGTAATAATTCAGCAGACCTTTGTTTTCATTGTCATATATTATTTTCAACTAAAACACAATCATACATAAATATTTTGCTATATTTTATTTATTCAGGGGCAGAACCGACTACCTTTCAGTTTCAATGATGAACTATCATGATATAGGGCTAAAAGATGGATGTGCCTAATCCACCTCATGAAAAACAGATTGGGCAAAAGTGGAGTGCGAACACTAAATGATGTGCTGCTAAATAGCAGGTTTGATATGATTTACACCTTGCATTGTTTTCACTGCACCTTCATGTAAACCATGTGACTTTAAGATCTGTGTTGGGAGAATAAGGCGCGACCCAGATAACATTTTTAAGGATGTCTTTTTAAATTATTTCACCATTTGTAATGGGATAATGTCGAGAGCTCGCTCATTCGTGAGAGTGTTCTATAGATTTTATGATTTTTTAAAACAAATAAGTAATTTTCAGTAAAGTGCAATCGCGCGTTTGTAATATGAAGTCCCAACACTGATTCGACATTTTTCTAACCGTTCAAACGCGTCATTGCACATTACTGGAAAAATACTGATTTGTTTTAAAAAATCATGATACCTATAGAAAACTCAAACGAATCAGCCGGCTCTCGACTTTATCCCATTTAAAATAGTGAAATATTTAAAAAGAAATCCGTGAAAATGTTAACTGGGGTGCGCTTTTTTCTCCCAACACAGATGGTTTACCTTTATGGTGTTAAGTATGGATACTATTTTTTAATATTAAACATTGACAATATACTATTCACTATGCATAACTTGAGGGTTCAGATTGTATAATGTACCAAGCAATAATCTGTTTTTCGTCTTGATTATATAATTTTAATAATATTTCTTGTGTTATTTTCACATACATGTAGATTAAGTTAAACAAGCATTAAGGCAAAACTAAACATGACATGGTTTTCAATTTCAATAAATTGTTGACAAGCCTATGGTATCTACTGGTGATATGTATTTTTTATGAGTTTGTTTAAGGTTTCTAATCAGGCATTTTTATTTTAATTATTGCAGATCTTTACAAGTGAATTCGGCAAATCCTGATGCAACCTGAGCTTACCAAGTTTACTGACAGTTTGGACTCTGTGTGGATGATAGTATGGACAATATTTTGTGTTCATGTTGTGTTGTGATTGACATTTTTTAACAGATAAGATTTTTTAATCCAGACTTAACAGGTGATTTTTCTTCAAAGAATAAATACAATACTTTTTTATTGATGTACATGAATTTGAGTACAAAATATCAACAATGTGTATCTTGTGTTGTTTTTCCAATCAGTCTGTCATCCATAGGTAATATATTAAGTATGAGAAGGGAATATTTTATTTTTACATTTTTGTTGTTTCTGCACACCATGTCAGATACATGAAAATATATTTTATGCCCCCAACGGGCGGCATATAGTTTTCGCACTGTCCGTCTGTCTGTCCTCCGTAACACTTTTCGTGTTCACTCTCTAATTCAAGTAGTTCTAATCCGATCTCCAAACTTGGTCAGAAGTTGCATCCGGATAATGTCTATGTCAAGACGAACATGGGTCATGCTGGGCAAAAAACTATGTCATAGGGTCACTTAGTGCGTTTCAAACATTCAGCATGGTGTCCGCTCTCTAATTTAAGTAGTTTTCAGCCGATCTTTCCCAAACTCTGTCAAAAGTTGTATCTACATAATTTCTACGCCAAGTGTGAACATGGGGCATGCCGGGCAAAAAACTAGTTCACTGGGTCACTAAGTGCGTTTTAAACATTCAGCTTGGTGTCCGCTCTCTAATTCAAGTAGTTTTCATCTGATCTTCACCAAACTTGTTCACAAGTTTTATCTAGATGGTCTCTAGGCCAAGTTCGAACATGCATGCAAAGAATTGGCAGAAAAGAAACATCTACAAACTGCAGCAGATGACATATGAAACAAACAAAATATAAATAGTGAACACCTGTTATGTTGCAAACAAATAGTTAAATAAAATAAAGGCGATGTATATCTCAAAAACATTTGCACACTTATGCTTTTATGTAGTGACAAAGTTACAGTTGGGGGCATCCGTGTCGTGTGGACACATTTGTTTGATTAATGATAAACAACTCCTTCATAGTGATCTAACTATAAATGTTCTTTACACGATAAGAAATACATTGTATTGTATGCCTGCTAATATTGTGGTCTTAAAATAATATCACTAATACTATTGTAGTTCATTTAAACATCAAGATATGTGATGTTAACGTATGTGTTCATGTTATGTTTGTATTTGATTTATTTTTACATGTTAATGAATATTTTGGTGTATAAAGTTCAATCTATAGTGAATTAATTAGTGATGTGTGCCATTAAATATGTAGTGCTTATTGCTTTTATTTTGTTTAAGTTGAAAATCATGTTTTTGAATCTCTAGGTATGAAATGCACTAGTGAATTTGGTTTGACACTTATGCGGAGATTAATAATATATTAACTTCAAATACATTGTTGATCACAAACAGCATGTAGATGCAATCCACAAATTACTGTTTCCATAGCAACTGTTAACTTAATGTATTTTGTCTACTTAATTATATCAATCATGGAACAAAATTGAATTGCTAAATAAACAAAATAATGTCTGGCAGTACAGACACACAACACAAATTGTATCATGAGAAGTTATTCGTTTTAGTTTTAAGTTCAAAGCTTTACAAAATGTTCAATTTCTGAATACACACCTTTTTCCAGAAAATGTGCATATATTTATGTATATAATAAACATGTTCATGATGTTCCATATCTGTCCAGAACATATTTTGTTGATTTTCTGTGCCTCTTTTGGCTTAAATTCTTTAAAAGAGTAATAAATATGAAAAAAAGAACATTTTTGTTCCCATGGCAACCATGAGTATTTACGGATTAATTTAAGGACATAATTCCGTACTTTGAAATTAATTATGTTCATCCAGATACGCGATCAATCGAGATATTATCAACACAAACTGATCAGCATAACAAGTACCGATACTGGTTGAATAAGGACGTCATTTCATCCAAAACGGGCATTCAGCATTTATGACACACAAAAAGTTACAGACCCAGATGGGTCATAATCTCGTTCCCAGCCACATATCTTCATCGCCTATGTAGGATGGCCATGACTTATAGATCGACTATCCATTGTGACTTTTTGAAAAATGCAGCTGCAGCCTTGCTTTTAATAAACCTGTTTATAATAATGCATACACATACTAAATCAATAAAAAAACTTCCGACAAAACGTCTTCTTAAAAAAAGATAGTTTGACTATGTATAAAGATATTGACAACTATATACATAGTCGAACTATCTTTTTTTTTAAGAACTAAACTTCTTCCCAAGCACACTAAATCTAGCCCCAGGCCTTCAGCGCCTATGGCGCTTTGATTGTATGTTGTTGTTGTTGCAATTGAGCATGTCAATTACAACATATCAAATAACGTAGAATAAAACTATAATATAGTTTCGAAGTATTTTATGATCAGTCGATCAGTTGTTGTCTATTTCACGGTTGTTATATGTATGTTATGTATTTTGAATAAAATATAAAATATAAAGCATATATAATTGACAATGTGTTCCTTGATGTTAACCTTATTTTGAAAATGGTTTGGCATTATAACGATATTTCGCCACATTATATACTCACATTTGTGCTCGAAAATAATTAATAACTGAACCGCAAATGTGTCAAATCTGCCCGGCATAGCTGTATGCGTCTATCGGATTAACAAACACATTCTTACACTAATCTTGCATATTCTTCATTTGGCAGCTTATGAATACTTTAATTAAAGTAATTGTGCGCATCTAACAGTATATGCTATGTGTATATGTGTCTATCGCAACCGTTGTTTATTTTATTTTTTATTTTTCACTTTATATAAACTTATATTTGTAAATGCAGCATCAACATACTAAACCAATATCCCGGAAAGAGAAAAAATGATGCATTTGAATATCAACCGTACTTTCGTTTTGACAACTGCCGACAGAAATGACTCGATGTACGATGTGAATCTAAATTTAGTTTTAGTGCAGATTCGTTCCTACGACACAAAAACACACATTTGTTTAACGGATCATTTTAATTTCCTGCAACGATATCAATTCATACGACACATGAACACTAACTCCGATCCTAATAAAAAGACAGTTCCGCTCGGCTTAGAGGACTGGGGCAGTCATGTAAAATATCGAAAACAGTATATATTTTTTATAAACAACTAGTAGAAATGAGTTGTAGATAATTGGTCAGTTACCACATTTTAACTAACTCTATTTTTACCTGTTTATTCTTTTCAGCACAATTCAACAGTGAAAAATGCGCATAATATCACTTTAAAGGCAAATTTACTGAACGTCAATCGTTTAGCATTTCAGCTATATTCGCTAAAAATTATTATTCCGGATGTAAAGAGTGTTTCCTACTGCATCTTTACACATTAATTCCATAATGTTGGACGTTTTCCTACGCAGTGTAATCACCCCATGCATGAGGTCAATAGCAGAGCAAAAACTTTGGAACCAGATGTATATTTTAATAACGACTACAAACGATGAAAAGTTTATAACATAGCTCATTTTTCAATTTATGTTACAATAATTAGTCTAAACCTTACTATAATTATTTATCAATACCATTTCTAAAATGTATCTTCTCATTACATGAACACCCTATCACACAAAATAGCTAGTCAGTTACATTTTAATATATCATCTCCATTCAATAAACGCCTATCCTACGAATATCTGTCTATTCACACTTTCGGAAATGTATTTGTGAACCAAAGCCCCGGAAAAGGTAGCCCATTAATACGGTTCGTCCAGGTTAAATTGAGAATAATTGGTGCAACGAAACAAGACCCAATCCCCCTTCTGGACCTTTAAAAGCGCCTGAGAACACGCACACTGCGGATACTCCTACAATATCTCCTCGTTGCAAAAGGTTCCCGTTCTGAACAAGCTCCAGATTACCGACTGTTGTTGACTAGACGCAGTACTGACCCGCGAACGTGTAACGTGTAAAGGCCGCTTTCCGGCGCCGTTAACTTTCCCGTAACTTTGCTACAGCCTTCACCGTCGTTGGTCTCTTTGTGGAAGTAAATCGCGTTTACTGTTTAAACTCATGTTTGACAGGTTACGTGCGGTAAACATTATCACCTCTGTTTCTAAAGGGTAGATATAATCACTTGAATACGATTGCTTATGAATACTGAAACACATGTACTTAAAATAGATTTTTTTTAATTTCGTGTATAAATTAGTTTGACCACATACGTAATTTCCTTTAACGGACTATACGAAAATCTATAACTAGTTGATTAGTATGATAAAACAGCAGCAGATCGTTTGTTATTTCACTCGTGATCATAGAAAAAAATGATATTTTCACTCGTGGCTGCGCCACCAGTGAAAATATATTTTCTATGATCACTCGTGAAATAACAAACGATCTTAAACTGACATGAACAAATAACCTCTTTATCTTCTATAATATTTTTATCATAATGTGTCTGAAAACATAACTTCGCATGATGGAATATTTTTGCGACGTGTGTATTTGACCGAATCTATAAATGTGTTCTTTCATCATTACTTGAATATATATGTGTTATCATTGATTCATACCCAATATCTTTATGTATTACATTACACTTCAAAATGTATATACCACATCGAATTTCCTGAATTACTTTTGCATGTTTTATATATTATTGTTACGCGTAGTGTTACAATTATATCAAGTAAACATAATATTACTGCCTTAAAATGTTCTCCAATAAACTGCTTCCAATACCCCAGGGCCCGTGCCGGGTATCGCACGGCGATAGTGGTTTCGGACGATATATTTACCACGGCCTCCAATTGGTCCATAGTTTCACAATCTGTAGAGCGTCTTAATTACCAAACCCTCCGTGTAAATATGTGAGGTATTATTGAAAAAATCTGGAGTATATATAAGAACAGTTTTCCAACAGCTCCTCAAAATGTCTGAACGGATATAAAGTAAAAATGTGACAAGGAAACGATAGTCATGCATAACTGCGTAATAAGTTGTACAATATAGTTGTGCGTGCAAAAATGTAAATTTATATTGTTTATTGAAAGTAAATTTACAATCCCCCATATAAGTACTGGTTGAGATGCGCTACGTAATAAAGATATGTTTCATGTTATCGTCGTTCATGACAAGTGAAAAGACCATTCAATACATCGCACAATCCAGTTCGCTTTTATTCTGATATGGTTGAAAAGTGATAGCCATTTAAAACTGAAATGACATTATTAAAGGTATAAAATGGAAAAAATGACATGTTTCGCATTACCATCGCCAAATTACACTGCTCCCTCCCCACTCACTTAATTGAAGGTTTTTCCCTCGCTTCTTATTTCTCCGAAAACTTTCCACGTAAGCCCGGTTATACATGTATAAGTCACGAATACGATTGTATTGTTCGTTCATGCTGAGATTGCCGCCAAATGACTATGAATATTTTGTATTCCAAGAAATGGAACAACACTTATACAGGCCAATAATTACTTAACGATCGCATGCAAATTGAATTATAAAACCCAGTGCATAGCGCACAATAAGAAACGGCCCAGGACAGGTGTTTTACGTCGGTGTCAGGTATATGACAAAGTACAACAATTAAAACACGGCAATGTGGTTTTAATGTTTCAATCAAATGAAAGCGTTATAAATATTCCATCCAGCTTATTGAGTTAAAAATGCTTTAATAATACCACTCAACAACTGAATTCTTGATACAAATGACTGCGATACAAAACTGTAAGCCTTCCGAACGATGATGGTTGTCAAGCTGCCTTTATATTCTGTCTACTGAATTCCGAACCTGACGATGAGCCAAATTGTGCGAAAATGACACTTAGCTTAAAAAACATATTGGTTTTTAAAATAAATAAACATGTTTTAATGTTAAATATTAAAGGATAAATCTTCGTAATGCTGATAACTGTGAAGCATGTTCAAACAACACACTAACTGCATTAATCATTTGGTAATTTGTGTACCTCAAAATGTTTAAAAAAGCTTAAAACAGTTCTTTGAATGCATGCTACACTGCACGCAGCAATTGTACATTCCAAGCAAAGTATAATGCTATTCATAAAAAGTCACTATCGCATGGCTTTAAAACGTTTTTGAACTATAAAGGAATGTGTAATTCCAGCTATCGTCTTACTTTATAGGTCTTATATTATCGACAAAACTATTGCTTGTGTGTTTTGTCAGGTTTAAACTTTGAGCACAAGTTCGAAGTCAAGGCATAATTATCATAAGGGTTTTGAAAAAAGCGTACAAATATAATATCTCGTATGGGTCGAAATTTCTCCTGAATTCTAATTGGTCAAATCTCGTAATTGCCGCAATTTCCTCGTATTATCTGACATTCTGTGTATTTGCCGAGTGTAAAGATTATTCGGCAGATACTTTACCGAACTACCAAATAACTAGATTCTCGTCCAAGATTATAAAGAAAAATGACAATTAGTTACGTTAATTATAACATTATTGACGATACGCTTTCATAATGTGAACAAGTAAAGGGAAATTTAATGGAACGCTATACACGTTTTTTTCATATATGTTTATTATAATGTATGATGTTTGTGAAAACAACAAAGGAGTAAATGCTGTCAAAGTACGCTTAAGTATTTACACGTTGCGACAAGATGAGCCATGAACAACTGTATACAATCATGGATAAAAAACGTATCAATGGGACTGGTAACATGATAAGAATGAAATACGAAGGTAAGCACGAAATGTTAATGTCATCTTTGTGAACAACATAATGGCGGTACAGTTATGGTGCAATATATCTGGACACTATAATTTAACTTACCAAACGTTTTAACGACACAAATATTTTACGAAGCAAAATACAGTATTGAAATACCAATCTGTATCTGGACACATACACATTAACAAAGGAATGAAAAAAGTTATGTATGATAGTATGGAACACACTTTAATAATAATGGGTACGAAATAAAACAAGAAATACAATTGTTTAAGGCCGCACTGCAACATATGAGATGGAACACATTATTTTTACTTCACGATACAATTTGTTATTATAAACTATTTCATAAATGAAATGTATGCACAACATAAAAGAGCAAATCCAATACACATCGGTTTGCACTGAAGTTCACGAGTGAAATCAGAACGACTGACAGCATGCAACAAATACTCAACTTGATAGTTTAGGTAAATTTAGCATAAAACAATCACCCTGAAGTACAAGAATAAACCTGTAATATAACGGCACATAATATCTGTGATGCATATTAGAGAATTGGCTAATGCAACTATGCATACATGATGGATATTTAAGAAGTTTAAATACAAAAGACAAGACATGGTAAAACAAAAGCAATAATGAACGTATTAATGAGCTTATTTCAGCCATAATTATATAAACAAGCAATGGTACAAAAATGTAATAGGCTATTGAAAATGCACTTATCTTACAAGGAAAACATTTTATGACAATTTAAATGCACAGTTTGAATGTACACAGACACACAAAACGGAATACATTTAAAAATCCGGGTTATCTTAGTGTAATGATTATAAGGAAAATATAGTAAAAATAAATCATCTTATTACATTTTAATTGACGTTTCGGCTTGAGCCTTTATTAAAATTACGGAATACACTTTTACTACATTTTTGCATATTTTAACACCACATCTAAAACAATAAAGATAATGCTTTTAAAAGTCAAATGACATTGTGTATGATGACGACATAATCGACGTTTAATAATTGTAAAAAATGCGTCAGAAATGAAATAACGTTGATAATTAAATATAACAATTCACTGTGTTAAGTCAAAAGTGTGTCTTGTACACGAAAACAATGGATATGTTACAATATAACATGATATATTATTATGATTTACATAAACTGTTAATCTTTCATTAAATAATCCAATCAAATTAAACAATATCAACCTATATTTACATATAACCTTTTAAGTAATAATGATATATACTAGATATTAGAATCGTCACATAAACATTATGGATCAGATAAAATACTTAAGCAGCATTACGTTTCTTCTAATTTATGTTAAAGTTAAATATATAATGTTTTACACAGAGTAAATATCAGCATAGCAGTGTTAGCACACATACGTGACATATCCCGCTTTAAAGGAAAAATAAAGAGTTGAAATTGATTTAATTGATTGAAAAACTCAGTCGCCAAATGGCCTTAACACTAAAAACCATAAATATTAAATACTGGGACAAATTATTCAGTTTAAACTCTGTATATAACATTTATCTCCAAACACCAAGGAAACGGCAGCCTTACGGCAACTATTTTGGACTTGTTGCAATAACGCCTCTAGATCGCCTTCAGGGCGCCATAGACAACGAAAAAGAGCAAAGCGAAGGGTCGCGTTTGTGTTGCAGATGAAACGCGAAGAACGTACGATGATCGTTTTGCCCGATATCTCTCATAAAGTGTGCGGGTCGACCAATAACAAATTGTTAACTCGTGCCTGCTCGGCCCAGAGGGCATCTGTTTCCCCTTACCTTATGCGACGATACATATTTTAATGGTGAGTTGTGGATATTCTGTTAGCAACTCCATCATAGTTTTTATGTCTTTTTAACTCAGGTCGCTCCTAGCAAGATGTTAATTTTCGGCATTGACTGGACATTATATAAGCGTCTGGCACAGCTAGTACAGTGCAAGTTAGCCTCTCCCATGTGATAGGTTCGGGGTCTTGCATTTCGGGACTACCACGTTTAGGTCTAAGCATGAGGGTTAACGTAATAATTTAATTAAAACTCAATTGATGTCTTAACACATTGAAGCGAGGCATGCAATTTATTCCAGCAAAGAAAGCGTTTTATGACACTTTATGGTGGTAATGCACTCGCAGTGCAAACGCCAATGTCGCAGTAATTTAGAAATTATTAAATGTCCCTTTACCAATTAATGGCGAACTGGCATACTGTAAGTCATTTTCTTGTATTTTTAAGTTCAAAGGCAGTTCGTTACTGAATTATGTTACGCATTATCATCTGGCCGTTTTCTTATGGGTCATTGTGCTTAACAATATTATTTTTTACGATTGAGCTGAACATAAAATCGCTATTGAAAACATACACACTTGCAAATAATCTCACTCACCAACTTTCAACAAAAATCTAGCTTTACATTAAAAAACTATCCGATAACTAGTAATGCAACTTGACATAGTCTTAATTAATGTGTCTCTTAACGTATCTTATATTGTATCTGGTCATCATCAATCTCGTGATACACAGGCTCGTTTTCAAACGAATTATAAACAATATATGCGTGTTCTTTAAGCGGCTCCGTAGGAGTAATATACGTTGCGTAGGTTTGATCCTGTGGCTGCTAGGTTGATGTTATTTCTGTATATGTTCCAGTTGGAAAATATTGGCTCGATGCGTGCGATTTCTCTAAATTTGGCCTATAATTTCTGGAAAGAAAAAAGTCATTTAAAGATATGCACAAATGAAATTTAAAAAAAAATCAAGTTTTATATGCATAAATATTAATTCAAAATAACGCCGGTAGTTCTATAATTCGAAATGCAGCACATTACTATGGCTAAGTCTGGTATGATTTGTGTACTTAAAACACAGCAAAACAACAAGTAAACAGGCGCAATTTATGTTGCTGATAGGTTCATCCAATGATCGTTAATACGCCTGAAATGGTCATGCATGTATTAAATTGTTGGCATGTGTACGTACAATTGATGCATGTAACAACAAATATTATTTAAAAAAAACATGGCATTAACTTACATTTTAATCATAAAATGAAAGTTGAATTACATATGTCCTAATAATGCAATACCATTCAATGTTATAGGCGATAAATACTGGGTTTAAGAGTTAAAGAATTTCATTTAGTTCATGAAGGTCATATGTTTAAACCTATTTATTATAGATCAATTCCATCGAAAGCCAAGCCTATGTATTTTAGCTCATGTTGATCGTTAGTCAAATGCTTATTAAACTCTCTCAAGTCCGTTCCCTGGGTAGAACCAGTACTTGTTTTCTTGGGGCGAGATCCAAAGAACGCAAAGGTCCTTTAAATATGATATTGTATGAATCACAGTGAACTAATGATTAAAAATCTTTGGTTTGAATTTAAAATGTGATTTAACTATGTATCGAATAAAATATGCTTTCAGTACATTTGTGTAATCATGCTAAACAGTCAACTGTTGGATGTTTTGTTTTCTGTATAACTGTCTTTGATTGAGCATTTATTTCATACTTATTCACTTCAATCTTTTAATGTTTAAATATCCGATGTGTATGAATTGGCACAAAAATAACACCTATAAGCATTTTATTGTAATTTATTTTATGTTTATGACAAAAAGGAGCCTTGTTCTGTCTTGTTTTCGAGACGTTATGTGTTTGGCACAAGTAAACAGTGTGTATTCAAGTTAATTATATGCGTTCTTTCAATATTGTTTTTTTTACATATGTGTTCTATTTGATAGCTCGAAAAGTTAACAGACGTGAATTCGCATACCTTGCATACTTATGGCGAAGCACAATGAAGATGACGATGCCGATTAAAACGACTACAACGATACCTATCACACTTGAGATGATAATTATCGTCGCTGAAAACAACAAAAAGGATGCGTGCACGATTACCTAGAGAATTGTTGATGTCGCTACAAAACAACCTGGAATAAAGGTTCTATGAAATGATTATTACTTCGAATAAGAATATCTGTCGATGACATCAAACGTGTGAAAACGGTCAATGAGAACTTATTTGCTGGTGCTGAAGGAACGTAAAAAAGATACGTAAATGGTCGATGCAACGATACGTGTTTTCGCTGAAAGAAAGAAAAAAGCGTACACGGTAACTGAGATGGTACTTAACATCCATGAAAAAAGAAGTTGCATAAAAGACCACTGAGACATTTCTTTCACTAAAAAAGAAGTTGCGAAAACGGTCATTGAGATTTTAAGATTCTTGCAGCTGAAACAAATATGCGTAAACTGTCACTGACATGCGCATTACTGGTGAAAAAAAGGATCAAACATACTGCGGAACTTGTCACTTAGAGATTAATAAATGTCGTCGGAAGAAAGATGCCAACATGGTCATCGGGAAAATAATTATTTTCGCTGTAAAAAAGCACATTATGCGTAAATGGTAACGGGGACGATTATTAATGGTGCTGTAAAATTAAAGTTAAAGCGTAAACGGTAACTGTGATGATAAAAGCTGTCGCTGCCATAACTCAAATGGTGCGTAAACATACACTTAAAGAAACAGCGAAATATGTGTCAATAAACACTCAGACAATGAGACAATAATTCCTGGTGAACAAAAAAAACGCATGACGCGTTAACGTTCGCCGCGATTGTAATGTGTGAGTCTAAAAGAACCAATTAGGCATAAACGGTTGTTGAGACAAAAATTGATTGTTTGAAAAAAAAGAGTTGCAAAAACGGTCATGAAGACGAAAAATGCTGTATCTGTAAGAACTAATAATTATGAGTTTACAGCCATTAGGATGTGATCTGGTGAGGCTGAAATAACAAATAATCATGAGAAAATGGTATTTAAGACTATATTGGATATCGCTGAAAAAACAAAAACGATTAGTAAATCGTCAGTGAGACGATTATGGATGTAACTTAAAGAACCAAAAATGATGAGTACATGGTCATTTAGACATTCATGGATGTCGATAAGGAAAAAACCTAATGATTATTAAGTCGATAATTAGACCATAATGGATGAACCTGAAAAAACCAATAATGATGAGCAAAAGTTCATTGAGACGATAATGGATGACTCTGTAAGAACCAACAATTATAAGCAAACGGTCAATGAGGCAATACAAGATCTCTAGATACAAACACTGATTTATAAACGGTAATTTAGACGATAATTGATGTCGCTGAAACCAACCAACAATGATAAGTAAACGGTCATTGCTATGATAATTGCTCTAGCTGAAAGAACAAATACTGATGCAGAAAACGTTATTTGTATTACAAAAATCAATGCGAAAACAAGGGGAAAAATTGATCAATGTGTGAAATGTCTTCTTAAATGTATGTATATATAACACTATTAAACAAATTGATATTTTGAAGTTTGAGTGGTTGTTAGCTATTACCCCATTTAAAATAAAACAATCTGTTAATTTAAAAGGCCAACATAAATAAATCTACATTTTAGATTCTTGATTCACCTACGGTCGGCATTGGTCAAATATTAACCTTTAGAAACGTTATTTGAGTGTTTTGTTACTTTCATTTCAGTTATTCACAACAATCGATAATAGAAATACATATCAATGATACTGATTGATATCAATACTTTTCATATTATCATTTACAATTATGTAATCAATGCACATTCACTATTTGCACTCTTCTTCTGGAGTCATGAAGGTAATTTTTTATATAAATTTGTGATTGCTTTTCTAATGTTAACCCTGCATTTAGATTCCGATGTTTGGTGTTCAGAATCTTCATTCACGTCCACTTTGGTATTCTCGGGCGTGCGAGATGTTAGTCCTGGCGATACCTCTATAATGGTCTCTGAGAATAAATATACTATATACATATAAACGCCAAATATTTGAATCTCATTTTGAAGTAACCAAATTAGTTTGTCTCACTTTAATTCATCACCGTCGATGCTTTAAATGAGTTTAAGAATACAAAACCAACACCTGTAAAGCTCGTTATACTTAACAAATATAAACATGGGCATAACAGATATAAAACGGAAGATAAAAACAAAACATAGAAACAAAGGTAGTTATTAAGAATAACAGGCACACAGACGGATATATAAAAAGCGCTATTTATATATTGCTTTGTTGATCAAATCGATTGATTGAATGATTCGGATATAAATCATTATGGAAAACAAGAACGACAGAACAAGAGAAAGAACGAAAATAACAAAGAAAAGAAAATAGATAAATAGATAGATAGATAGATAGATAGATAGATAGATAGATAGATAGATAGATAGATAGATAGATAGATAGATAGATAGATAGATAGATAGATAGATAGATAGAGAGATAGAGAGATAGAGAGATAGATAGATAGATAGAGAGAGAGAGAGATAGCCGGTTTTAAACTGCAAGATTACTATGCATGATGGAGTTATATAGACAAATGACTAATGCAAATTACACATTAGAATACAGAAATCAATATAATCACCCTTTGGCTGACAACCAGATATTTGACTCCAGTTTCCAGTATCCGCACAAGTGATAATTTCCGTGACAGCGTCGGTACGTTGGGTTCCATTTGGGTGGTTTTCTTGGGTTTGATTTAAGTGGTAACCTGGTACACATGTCACGTTGACCTTGGCGTTATAAAGGGTGTTGTTTGGCGTTGTCAATGTATACATGTTATTTCTCAGGACTGTGTTCGGGTCTCCACAATCTTAAACCATATAGTAGATTTTAATTATCAGAAAGTATTCATACAATTTTTGTAAACAGCTTTCTTATATCCATTAAGCAAACAAAAATAAAATATGCATTCTCTGAGAATAAATATACTATATACATATAAACGCCAAATATTTGAATCGCATTTTGAAGTAACCAAATTAGTTTGTCTCACTTTAATTCATCACCGTTGATGCTTTAAATTAGTTTACGAATACAAAACCAATACCAGTAGAGCTCGTTATACTTAACAAATATAAACATGGGCATAACAGATATAAAACGGAAGATAAAAACAAAATATAGAAACAAAGATAGTTATTAAGAATAACAGGCATACAGACGGATATATAAAAGCGATATTTATATATTGCTTGTTTGATCAAATCGAGTGATTGATTGATTCGGATATAAATCATTATGGAAACAAACAACGAAAGAACACAAGAAAAAACGAAAGAAACAAAGAAAAGAAGATAGATAGATAGATAGATAGATAGAAAGATAGATAGATAGATAGATAGATAGATAGATAGATAGATAGATAGATAGAAAGATAGATAGATAGATATAGATAGATAGATAGATAGATAGATAGATATATAGATAGATAGATAGATAGATAGATAGATAGATAGATAGATAGATAGATAGATAGATAGATAGATAGATAGATAGATAGATAGATAGATAGATAGATAGATAGATAGATAGATAGATAGATAGAGCGATAGATAGCCGGTTTTAAACTGCAAGATTACTATGCATGATGGAGTTATATAGACAAATGACTAATGCAAATTACACATTAGAATACAGAAATCAATATAATCACCCTTTGGCTGACAACCAGATATTTGACTCCAGTTTCCAGTATCCGCACAAGTGATAATTTCCGTGACATCGTCGGTACGTTGGGTTCCATTTGGGTGGTTTTCTTGGGTTTGATTTAAGTGGTAACCTGGTACACATGTCACGTTGACCTTGGCGTTATAAAGGGTGTTGTTTGGCATTGTCAATTTATACATGTTATTTCTCAGGACTGTGTTCGGGTCTCCACAATCTTAAACCATATAGTAGATTTTAATTATCAGAAAGTATTCATACAATATTGTTAATCAGCTTTCTTATATCCATTAAGCAAACAAAAATAAAATATGCATTCTCTGAGAATAAATATACTATATACATATAAACGCCAAATATTTGAATCGCATTTTGAAGGTACCAAATTAGTTTGTCTCACTTTAATTCATCACCGTTCATGCTTTAAATTAGTTTAAGAATACTAAACCAATACCTGTAAAGCTCGTTATACTTAACAAGTTTAAACATGGGCATAACAGATATTAAACGAAAGATAAAAACAAAACATAGAAACAAAGATAGTTATTAAGAATAACAGGCATACAGACGGATATATAAAATTATATTTTTATATTGCTTTGTTGATCAAATCAAGTGATTATTGATTCGGATATAAACTATTATGGAAACAAAGAACCAAAGAACGAGAGTAAAAACGAAAGAACCAAAGAAAAGACAATAGATAGATAGATAGATAGAAAGATAGATAGATAGATAGATAGATAGATAGATAGATAGATGGATGGATGGATGGATGGATGGATGGATGGATGGATGGATGGATGGATGGATGGATGGATGGATGGATGGATGGATGGATGGATGGATGGATGGATGGATGGATGGATGGATAGATAGATAGATAGATAGATAGATAGATAGATAGATAGATAGATAGATAGATAGATAGATAGATAGATAGATAGATAGATAGATAGATAGATAGCCGGTTTTAAACTGCAAGATTAATATGCGTGATAGAGTTATATACAAAAATGATTAATGCAAATTACACATTAGAATACAGAAATCAATATAATCACCCTTTGGCTGACAACCAGATATTTGACTCCAGTTTCCAGTATCCGCACAAGTGATAATTTCCGTGACATCGTTGGTACGTTGGGTTCCATTTGGGTGGTTTTCTTGGGTTTGACTTAAGTGGTAACCTGGTACACATGTCACGTTGACCTTGGCGTTATAAAGGGTGTTGTTTGGCATTGTCAATTTATACATGTTATTTCTCAGGACTGTGTTCGGGTCTCCACAATCTTAAACCATATAGTAGATTTTAATTATCAGAAAGTATTCATACAACATTTTTTAACAGCTTTCTTATATCCATTAAGCAAACAAAAATAAAATATACTTTCTCTGAGAATAAATATACTATATACATATACACGCAAAATATTAGAATCGCATTTTGAAGTAACCAAATTAGTTTGTCTCACTTTAATTCATCACCGTTGATGCTTTAAATTAGTTTACGAATACAAATCCAATACCTGTAAAGCTCGTTATACTTAACAAATATAAACATGGGCATAACAGATATAAAACGAAATATAAAAACAAAACATAGAAACAAAGATAGTTATTAAGAATAACAGGCATACAGACGTATATATAATAAGCGATATTTATATATTGCTTGGTTGATCAAATCGTGTGATTGATTCATTCGGATATAAATCATTATGGAAACAAAGAACGAAAGAACGAGAGAAAAAACGAAAGAAGCAAAGAAAAGAAGATAGATAGATAGATAGATAGATAGATAGATAGATAGATAGATAGATAGATAGATAGATAGATAGATAGATAGATAGATAGATAGATAGATAGATAGATAGATAGATAGATAGATAGACAGATAGCCGGTATTAAACTGCAAGATTAATATGCGTGATAGAGTTATATACAAAAATGACTAATGCAAATTACGCATTAGAATACAGAAATCAATATAATCACCCTTTGGCTGACAACCAGATATTTGACTCCAGTTTCCAGTATCCGCACAAGTGATAATTTCCGTGACATCGTCGGTACGTTGGGTTCCATTTGGGTGGTTTTGTTGGGTTTGATTTAAGTGGTAACCTGGTACACATGTCACGTTGACCTTGGCGTTATAAAGGGTGTTGTTTGGCATTGTCAATTTATACATGTTATTTCTCAGGACTGTGTTCGGGTCTCCACAATCTTAAACCATATAGTAGATTTTTATTATCAGAAAGTATTCATACAACATTTTTTACAGCTTTCTTATATCCATTAAGCAAAAAAAATTTAATATACTTTCTCTGTGAATAAATATACTATATACATATACACGCAAAATATTAGAATCGCATTTTCAAGTAACCAAATTCGTTTGTCTCACTTTCATTCATCACCATTCATGCTTTAAATAAGTTTAAGAATACAAAACCAATACCTGAAAAGCTCCTTATACTTAACAAATATAAACATGGGCATAACAGATATGAAACGAAAGATAAAAACAAAACATAGAAACAAAGATAGTTATTAAGAATAACAGGCATACAGACGGATATATAAAAAGCGATATTTATATATTGCTTGGTTGATCAAATCGAGTGATTGATTGATTCGGATATAAATCATTATAGAAACAAAGAACGAAAGAACGAGAGAAAGAAAGAAAGAAACAAAGAAAAGAAGATAATGATATATATATATATAGATAGATAGATAGATATATAGATAGATAGATAGATAGATAGATAGATAGATAGATAGATAGATAGATAGATAGATAGATAGATAGATAGATAGATAGATAGATAGATAGATAGATAGATAGATAGATAGATAGAAAGATAGATAGATATAGATAGTAGATAGATATATAGATAGATCTATAGATAGATAGATAGATAGATCGAGTAGGCGAGATAGCATAGCGATAGATCGAGAGAGAGAGAGATAGGAGATAGAGAGAGAGAGAGAGAGAGATAGCTAGATAGATAGATAGATAGCTCGATAGATAGATAGATCGCTCGCTAGCTAGATAGATCGCTCGATAGATAGATAGATCGCTCGCTCGATCGATAGATAGATCGATAGCTAGATCCTCGATCGCTAGATCGATCTAGATAGATAGATAGATAGATCGATAGATAGATAGATAGATAGATAGATAGCTAGATAGATAGACAGATAGATAGATAGATAGATAGATCGCCGGTTTTAAACTGCAAGATTACTATGCATGATGGAGTTATATAGACAAATGACTAATGCAAATTACACATTAGAATACAGAAATCAATATAATCACCCTTTGGCTGACAACCAGATATTTGACTCCAGTTTCCAGTATCCGCACAAGTGATAATTTCCGTGACATCGTCGGTACGTTGGGTTCCATTTGGGTGGTTTTCTTGGGGTTGATTTAAGTGGTAACCTGGTACACATGTCACGTTGGCCTTGGCGTTATAAAGGGTGTTGTTTGGCGTTGTCAATTTATACATGTTATTTCTCAGGACTGTGTTCGGGTCTCCACAATCTTAAACCATATAGTAGATTTTAATTATCAGAAAGTATTCATACAACATTTTTTACAGCTTTCTTATATCCGTTAAGCAAAAAAAATTTAATATACTTTCTCTGTGAATAAATATACTATATACATATACACGCAAAATATTAGAATCGCATTTTGAAGTAACCAAATTCGTTAATCTCACTTTAATTCATCACCATTCATGCTTTAAATGAGTTTAAGAATACAAAACCAATACCTGAAAAGCTCCTTATACTTAACAAATATAAACATGGGCATAACAGATTTGAAACGAAAGATAAAAACAAAACATAGAAACAAAGATAGTTATTAAGAATAACAGGCATACAGACGGATATATAAAAAGCGATATTTATATATTGCTTGGTTGATCAAATCGAGTGATTGATTGATTCGGATATAAATCATTATAGAAACAAAGAACGAAAG
>NC_068361.1:46290675-46358175 GCF_020536995.1 Dreissena polymorpha | reverse complement strand
ATAGATAGATAGATAGATAGATAGATAGATAGATAGATAGATAGATAGATAGATAGATAGATAGATAGATAGATAGCCGGTTTTAAACTGCAAGATTACTATGCGTGATGGAGTTATATAGACAAATGACTATGCAAATAGAAAGATAGATAGATAGATAGATAGATAGATAGATAGATAGATAGATAGATAGATAGATAGATAGATAGATAGATAGATAGATAGATAGATAGATAGATAGATAGATAGATAGATCGATAGATAGATAGATAGATAGATAGATAGATAGATAGATAGATAGATAGATAGATAGATAGATAGATAGATAGATAGATAGATAGATAGATAGATAGATAGATAGATAGATAGATAGATAGATAGATAGATAGATAGATAGATAGATAGATAGATTGATAGATAGCCGGTTTTAAACTGCAAGATTACTATGCATGATGGAGTTATACAGACAAATGACTAATGCAAATTACACATTAGAATACAGAAATAAATATAATCACCCTTTGGCTGACAACCAGATATTTGACTCCAGTTTCCAGTATCCGCACAAGTGATAATTTCCGTGACATCGTCGGTACGTTGGGTTCCATTTGGGTGGTTTTCTTGGGTTTGATTTAAGTGGTAACCTGGTACACATGTCACGTTGACCTTGGCGTTATAAAGGGTGTTGTTTGGCGTTGTCAATTTATACATGTTATTTCTCAGGACTGTGTTCGGGTCTCCACAATCTTAAACCATATAGAACATTTTAATTATAATAAAGTATTCATACAATTTTTAAACAGCTTTCTTATATCCATTAAGCAAACAAAAATAAAATATGCATTCTCTGAGAATAAATATACTATATACATAAAAACGCCAAATATTTGAATCGCATTTTGAAGGTACCAAATTAGTTTGTCTCACTTTAATTCATCACCGTTGATGCTTTAAATGAGTTTAAGAATACAAAACCAATACCTGTAAAGCTCGTTATACTTAACAAATATAAACATGGGCATAACAGATATAAAACGAAAGATAAAAACAAAACATAGAAACAAAGATAGTTATTAAGAATAACAGGCATACAGACGGATATATAAAAAGCGATATTTATATATTGCTTGGTTGATCAAATCAAGTGATTGATTGATTCAGATATAAACTATTATGGAAACAAAGAACGAAAGAACGAGAGGAAAAACGAAAGAACCAAAGAAAAGACGATAGATAGATAGATAGATAGATAGATAGATAGATAGATAGATAGATAGATAGATAGATAGATAGATAGATAGATAGATAGATAGATAGATAGATAGATAGATAGATAAATAGATCGATAGATAGATAGATATATAGATAGAAAGAAAGAAAGATAGATAGATAGATAGATAGATAGATAGATAGATAGATAGATAGATAGATAGATAGATAGATAGATAGATAGATAGATAGATAGATAGATAGATAGATAGATAGATAGATAGATAGCCGGTTTTAAACTGCAAGATTAATATGCCTGATAGTTATATACACAAATGACTAATGCAAATTACACATTAGAATACAGAAATCAATATAATCACCCTTTGGCTGACAACCAGATATTTGACTCCAGTTTCCAGTATCCGCACAAGTGATAATTTCCGTGACATCGTCGGTACGTTGGGTTCCATTTGGGTGGTTTACTTGGGTTTGATTCAAGTGGTAACCTGGTACACATGTCACGTTGACCTTGGCGTTATAAAGGGTGTTGTTTGGCGTTGTCAATTTATACATGTTATTTCTCAGGACTGTGTTCGGGTCTCCACAATCTTAAACCATATAGTAGATTTTAATTATCAGAAAGTATTCATACAACATTTTTAAACAGCTTTCTTATATTCATTAAGCAAACAAAAATAAAACATGCATTCTCTGAGAATAAATATACTATATACATATAAACGCAAAATATTTAAATCGCATTTTGAAGTAGCCAAATTAGTTTGTCTCCCTTTAATTCATCACCGTTGATGCTTTAAATAAGTTTTAGAATACAAAACCAATACATGTTAAGCTCGTTATACTCAACAAATATAAACATGGGCATAACAGATATAAAACGAAAGATAAAAACAAAACATAGAAACAAAGATAGCTATTAAGAATAACAGACATACAGACGGATATATAATAAGCGATATTTAAATTTGCTTGGTTGATCAAACCGAGTGATTGATTGATTCGGATATAAATCATTATGGAAACAAAGAACGAAACAACGAGAGAAAAAACGAAACAAACAAAGAAAAGAAGATAGATAGATTTATGGATAGATAGATAGAAAGATAGATAGATAGATAGATGGATAGATAGATAGATAGATAGATAGATCGATAGATAGATAGATAGATAGATAGATAGATAGATAGATAGATAGATAGATAGATAGATAGATAGATAGATAGCCGGTTTTAAACTGCAAGATTACTATGCGTGATGGAGTTATATAGACAAATGACTAATGCAAATAGAAAGATAGATAGATAGATAGATAGATAGATAGATAGATAGATAGATAGATAGATAGATAGATAGATAGATAGATAGATAGATAGATAGATAGATAGATAGATAGATAGATAGATAGATAGATAGATAGATAGATAGATAGATAGATAGATAGATAGATAGATAGATAGATAGATAGATACATAGATAGATAGATAGATAGATAGATAGATAGATAGATAGATAGATAGATAGATAGATAGATAGATAGATAGATAGATAGATAGATAGATAGATAGATAGATAGATAGATAGATAGATAGATAGATAGATAGATAGATAGATAGATAGATAGATAGATAGATTGATAGATAGCCGGTTTTAAACTGCAAGATTACTATGCATGATGGAGTTATACAGACAAATGACTAATGCAAATTACACATTAGAATACAGAAATAAATATAATCACCCTTTGGCTGACAACCAGATATTTGACTCCAGTTTCCAGTATCCGCACAAGTGATAATTTCCGTGACATCGTCGGTACGTTGGGTTCCATTTGGGTGGTTTTCTTGGGTTTGATTTAAGTGGTAACCTGGTACACATGTCACGTTGACCTTGGCGTTATAAAGGGTGTTGTTTGGCGTTGTCAATTTATACATGTTATTTCTCAGGACTGTGTTCGGGTCTCCACAATCTTAAACCATATAGAACATTTTAATTATAATAAAGTATTCATACAATTTTTAAACAGCTTTCTTATATCCATTAAGCAAACAAAAATAAAATATGCATTCTCTGAGAATAAATATACTATATACATAAAAACGCCAAATATTTGAATCGCATTTTGAAGGTACCAAATTAGTTTGTCTCACTTTAATTCATCACCGTTGATGCTTTAAATGAGTTTAAGAATACAAAACCAATACCTGTAAAGCTCGTTATACTTAACAAATATAAACATGGGCATAACAGATATAAAACGAAAGATAAAAACAAAACATAGAAACAAAGATAGTTATTAAGAATAACAGGCATACAGACGGATATATAAAAAGCGATATTTATATATTGCTTGGTTGATCAAATCAAGTGATTGATTGATTCAGATATAAACTATTATGGAAACAAAGAACGAAAGAACGAGAGGAAAAACGAAAGAACCAAAGAAAAGACGATAGATAGATAGATAGATATATAGATAGATAGATAGATAGATAGATAGATAGATAGATAGATAGATAGATAGATAGATAGATAGATAGATAGATAGATAGATAGATAGATAGATAGATAGATAGATAGATAGATAGATAGATAGATAGATAGATCGGTAGATAGATAGATATATAGATAGAAAGAAAGATAGATAGATAGATAGATAGATAGATATATAGATAGATAGATAGATAGATAGATAGATAGATAGATAGATAGATAGATAGATAGATAGATAGATAGATAGCCGGTTTTAAACTGCAAGATTACTATGCGTGATGGAGTTATATAGACAAATGACTAATGCAAATTACACATTAGAATACAGAAATCAATATAATTACCCTTTGGCTGACAACCAGATATTTGACTCCAGTTTCCAATATCCGCACAAGTGATAATTTCCGTGACATCGTCGGTACGTTGGGTTCCATTTGGGTGGTTTTCTTGGGTTTGATTTAAGTGGTAACCTGGTACACATGTCACGTTGACCTTGGCGTTATAAAGGGTGTTGTTTGGCGTTGTCAATTTATACATGTTATTTGTCAGGACTGTGTTCGGGTCTCCACAATCTTAAACCATATAGTAGATTCTTATTATCAGAAAGTATTCATACAAAATGTTAAAGCAAACAAAAATAAAATATGCATTCTCTGAGAATAAATATACTATATACATATACACGCCAAATATTTGAATCGCATTTTGAAGTAACCAAATTAGTTTGTCTCACTTTAATTCATCACCGTTGATGCTTTAAATTAGTTTAAGAATACAAAACCAATACCTGTAAAGCTCATTATACTTAACAAATATAAATATGTCATGTTTATAAACAGATATAAAACGAAAGATAAAAAAAAAACATAGAAACAAAAATAGTTGTTAAGAATAACAGGCATACAGGCGGATATTTGAAAACGATATTTGTATATTGATTGGTTGATCAATTCGATTGATTTATTGATTCGGATATAAATCATTATGGAGACAAAGAACAAAAGAACGAGAGAAAGAACGAAAGAAACAAAGAAAAGAAGATAGAAAGATGGATAGATAGATAGATAGATATATAGATAGATAGATAGATAGATAGATAGATAGATAGATAGATAGATAGATAGATAGATAGATAGATAGATAGATAGATAGATAGATAGATAGATAGATAGATAGATAGATAGATAGATAGATAGATAGATAGATAGATAGATAACCGCTTTTAAACTGCAAGATTACTCTGCGTGATGGAGTTACATAGACACATGACTAATGCAAATTACACATTAGAATACATAAATCTATATAATCACCCTTTGGCTGACAACCAGATATTTGACTCCAGTTTCCAGTATCCGCACATGTGATAATTTCCGTGACATCGTCGGTACGTTGGGTTCCATTTTGGTGGTTTTCTTGGGTTTGATTTAAGTGGTAACCTGGTACACATGTCACGTTGACCTTGGCGTTATAAAGGGTGTTGTTTGGCGTTGTCAATTTATACATGTTATTTGTCAGCACTGTGTTCGGGTCTCCACAATCTTAAACCATATAGTAGATTCTTATTATCAGAAAGTGTTCATACAAAATGTTTAAGCAAACAAAAATAAAAAAATGCATTCTCTGAGAATAAATATACTATATACATGTACACGCCAAATATTTGAATCGCATTTTGAAGTAACCAAATTAGTTTGTCTCACATTAATTCATCACCGTTGATGCTTTAAATGAATTTAAGAATACAACACCAATACCTGTAAAGCTCATTATACTTAACAAATATAATTATGTCATGTTTATAAACAGATATAAAACGAAAGATAAAAACAAAACATAGAAACAAAAATAGTTATTAAGAATAACAGGCATACAGGCGGATATATAAAAAGTGATATTTGTATATTGCTTGGTTGATCAATTCGATTGATTGATTGATTCGGATATAAATCATTATGGAGACAAAGAACGAAGAACGAGAGAAAGAACGAAAGAAACAAACAAAAGAAGATAGATAGATGGATAGATAGATAGATAGATAGATAGATAGATAGATAGATAGATAGATAGATAGATAGATAGATAGATAGATAGATAGATAGATAGATAGATAGATAGATAGATAGATAGATAGATAGATAGATAGATAGATAGATAGATAGATAGATAGATAGATAGATAGATAGATAGATAGATAGATAGATAGATAGATAGATAGATAGAGATATAGATAGATAGATAGATAGCTCGCTCGCTCGCTCGCTCGCTCCTCGCTCGCTCGCTCGCTCATCGCTCGCTCGCATCGCTCGCTCGATCGCTCGCTAGCTCGATATATAGATAGCTAGATAGCTAGCTTCCTCTCAGATAGATCAAGATAGATAGATCGACATAGATCGATAGCCGGTTTTAACTGCCAGATAACATATGGCGTGATGGAGTTTGTTGATCCATCATCAGGACGTGCATGTCGAAATACAATACCACTGTGGAGTCAAATGTTCCTATTTCAGCAGTGCTGAAATATAGCGTCACGCGCGGCGAGAGAATGTTCATATTACTCGGAATCAACTATAAAGGAAATCATTTTTATAATAAAGATCGACAATCAGATTCAACAAAACAAGACAATTTGATACCAAGATGTAATATAGTTTTATCACATAATGCAACTCAAAAAAGCAAATAAACATTATTTACAGAATAGTAAGTGCGCGTACTCCGTGACGTCATTATTAACACGTCATACGACACAATGCATGTAGTTTCACGCTAAAGATGCAGTTGTTTAGTGTCTCTTTTTTTCATTATTTCTTAAAAATCGGGGACGTAGGGGTATGATAAACGAAACAACAGGTTGGTTACTGATCTTTTTTGTAATGTATTAGGCTCGACACGATTAAAATAATGAAACAATGTTTGCTTAAAATATCTTTGGAATTTCCCGTCTAGTTCGATTTTCCTATTCTATGTTTAAAGAAATAATTTACGACTAAGAAAATTGATGGGATAAATCGAATACTAGGTCGGTGCCGAATAAAGCAAAGTTTATCTTGCTCGGCACGAAAATCTGAACCACTCGCCAAGGCTCGTGGTTCAGATTTTCTAAGCCTCGCAAAATAAACTTTGCTTGATTCGGCACCGACCTAGTATTCTCTATATATAGACAAATGACTAATGCAAATTACACATTAGAATACATAAATCTATATAATCACCCTTTGGCTGACAACCAGATATTTGACTCCAGTTTCCAGTATCCGCACAAGTGATAATTTCCGTGACATCGTCGGTACGTTGGGTTCCATTTTGGTGGTTTTCTTGGGTTTGATTTAAGTGGTAACCTGGTACACATGTCACGTTGACCTTGGCGTTATAAAGGGTGTTGTTTGGCGTTGTCAATGTATACATGTTTTTTGTCAGGACTGTGTTCGGGTCTCCACAATCTTAAACCATATAGTAGATTTTAATTATAAGAAAGTATTCATACAAAAGTTTTAAACAGCTTTCTTATATTCATTAAGCAAACACAAATAAAATATGCATTCTCTGAGAATAAATATACCATATACATATAAACGCCAAATATTTGAATCGCATTTTGAAGTAACCAAATTAGTTTGTCTCACTTTAATTCATCACCGTTGATGCTTTAAATGAGTTTAAGAATACAAAACCAATACCTGTAAAGCTCGTTATACTTAACAAATATAAACATGGGCATAACAGATATAAAACGAAAGATGAAAACAAAACATAGAAACAAAGATAGTTATTAAGAATAACAGGCATACAGACGGATATAGAAAAAGCGATATTTATATATTGCTTGGTTGATCAAATCGATTGATTGATTGATTGATTCGGATATAAATCATTATGGAGACAAAGAACGAAAGAACGAGAGAAAGAACGAAAGAAACAAAGAAAAGAAGATAGACAGACAGACAGACAGACAGACAGACAGGCAGGCAGGCAGACAGACAGACAGACAGACAGACAGACAGACAGACAGACAGACAGACAGACAGACAGACAGACAGACAGACATACAGACATACATACAGACAGACAGACAGACAGACAGACAGACAGACAGACAGACAGACAGACAGACAGACAGATAGATAGATAGATAGATAGATAGATAGATAGATAGATAGATAGATAGATAGATAGATAGATAGATAGATAGATAGATAGATAGATAGATAGATAGATAGATAGACAGCCGGTTTTAAACTGCAAGATGACTATGCGTGGTGGAGTTATATAGACAAATGACTAATGCTAATTACACATTAGAATACAGAAATCAATATAATCACCCTTTGGCTGACAACCAGATATTTGACTCCAGTTTCCAGTATCCTCACAAGTGATAATTTCCGTGACATCGTCGGTACGTTGGGTTCCATTTGGGTGGTTTTCTTGGGTTTGATTTAAGTGGTAACCTGGTACACATGTCACGTTGACCTTGGCGTTATAAAGGGTGTTGTTTGGCGTTGTCAATTTATACATGTTATTTCTCAGGACTGTGTTCGGGTCTCCACAATCTTAAACCATATAGTAGATTTTAATTATCAGAAAGTATTTATACAAACGTTTTAAACAGCTTTCCTATATCCATTAAGCAAACAAAAATAAAATATGCATTCTCTGAGAATAAATATACTATCTACATAATTTTATAAACGCCAAATATTTGAATCGCATTTTGAAGTAACCAAATTAGTTTGTCTCACTTTAATTCATCACCGTTGATGCTTTAAATGAGTTTAAGAATACAAAACCAATACCTGTAAAGCTCGTTATACTTAACAAATATAAACATGGGCATAACAGATATAAAACGAAAGATAAAAACAAAACATAGAAACAAAGATAGTTATTAAGAATAACAGGCATTCAGACGGATATATACAAAGCGATATTTATATATTGCTTGGTTGATCAAATCACTGCGATTTGAGGGTCTTGAAAACTGGCCCAACACGTTTGCTGAAATTTGACATGTATATGAACCAGAATGCGATCTACCTGTTGGCGTAGGTTTTATATCTGGGAAAAAACAAGTTTTCGAGTATTTTGTGTTTAAATATTTTTTATGGGAAACCACACGCGCGAAAATAAACATTGTGACGTCACGTCATGAAAAGCGCTTAGGGTCACATAACCCCAAACCGGAACTCCTGTTTTTAGGGTTACATGCAGTCAGTTTGATACTTAGCACACATTGTTGAGTGCATGCTTCCTAGGATTTGTAAAGTACGTTGCAAATGGTTAGTTTTGGTATCAACTTGAAGGTATATTTGTAAGCAATAAGAAAATAAGCCATTTTTGTGCTCTACTTTTTGAGTTGATGATTCCCGGCTTTGAAAGTAGGTCATACTATTTGACCCCAAAATGGTTGTCTGCACAGCTGTCAAAACCGGTTTGCCTATTTTAAGGTTAATATTTTGAGTTAGCGCGTATAGAATTTAATGACATGGATTTTTTTCAAAAGATTATGCATTGATCTTTCCAATATTGTATGATGATATAGTGGATATGCGCTTGGTAAAAATTGATATCGAACTTCAACTATTTTATATGTAATATAGAAGGAAATAAATTGCGCATGCGTAACCTTTAGGCTAGCTTGTTGTTACGAAACAAAGAAACTAAGGAACGCGTTATTAATTCAATATAGAGTAAGGCGTTTAATCGATAAACAACGACGTAATAATTGTGTTTGAATATCAATACGAAGTACACATGCATGTCTTTTGTGCAGAGTGTGGTTGTTTAAGAAATAATATTTTTCTATCATGGTTTGTTGTCGAATAACCCACAGTAAGGAGTATAGATGCGTAGGAATTAAATCACGAGTGCGAAGCACGAGTGATTTGATATCACGCATCTATACAACTTACTGTGGGTTATTCGACAACAAACCATCATAGAAAATTATTATTTCGATTCTAACACGATTCTGATTAATTGGTTCAAGCTTTAGAACGTGAACTATATTTTTAAATACTCTGTCCGTTTTTAATAGTACAAAGTTCACTATTTAGTGACGTCATTGAATTGTACAAACATATGACGTCGTTTTCATTCATAATTTTTTGCAAATGACGTCACTTTCATAGAAAACAACAATCGTAGAAACGTAATGACGTCACGTTTATTGATGCTACTGAAAAGCTGACATGCTATAAATGTTTTCTGAATTACGTTTCCTAACAAATAACATTCTTTGGAGGCGTGGTAATGCCACTTATCACCAAATATATAATTTGTTTATTTCATTACATTTATATACATGCTGTATTTATTACATTTATTTTAGAGCGGGTTTTAGCACGTGCATTTTACTGCAATATTTTCTTTATTTATTCGGAACTATTTTCAAAACATTAAGCTCCGCCCATAAGTTATTGCAGAATAACCCACAATTGATTTCCTTCTTTGTCTATAGAAAACAAGTCGCGTGCCGTGTTAGAATTAGATATACATGACATAAATCTATGTGTTATTGTGTGCGACAAATTGAAGAAAGGTTTACACGGCGAGGCTTTCCGAGACGTGTCGGATAAATGTAAGTACACACTGGTATTAACATGGTATTCTATTTATCCGATAATATCTTTAATATACATGATAATGAGACAAATACATTATTAATTTAGAATTTAATTATTGAATCAATAAATAAACGTGAGCAGCAATTCAATTTAGTATAAACGACACGCTTACCTTAATGACGACAATAATCCAATATTTATAACAATTAGGCCTACAATTATGTATGATAAACACACAATCCGAAAAACGCTTTTGCATTGTTTCGATGCTTAAAACAAATACATAACTGTTAAAAACATCCAGAGAATTTAATTTATACTTTTTGTTTTGACAAATAAATAACGTCACACGACAAACGTCATAAACTGCGCAATCAGTTGCATGTAAAATAAAAGTACGGAAAGCCGGTTTTGAGAAATTTTTATGTAAAGTTGAAAAATAGTATGATGTAAACACTAACAAACGGCAGAGCGGTGACGGACTTCTCAAAATAGCATTAATTGAAATAGTTTCATGTATATTAAAATCTCTGCAATATCTTTGGTTACCATCATCAAATACACAGAAAAAATATAATACAATGTAAGTATCATGTGTACTTGAATTTTCCGACGAGTTGAAGAAAGGTTTACATGGCGAGGCTTGCCGTGAGCAACACATCATTAGCAGCATAAAGTGCGGAACAAATAAACAAAATTATCAAACATAAATAATAATAATTTAACGTAGCACATTTAAATATCTATTGCAACTGACACCGTTTTGTAGCGAAATTTGATGACTCAAGTTCAGCTTTAACAAGAGTTATAAAAAAACTTAATTTAGTATAAACGTCACGCTTACCTAAATAAAATCGTTAATCCAATGTTTGTAACAATACTGGTCATGTACGTAATTCCGGCCTGTACGTAAAAAATCGGCCACCTATGTAAAATCATTTTCATGATCTTAACGCACATATTTTGTTTTTATTTAGAAAAATCAACATGAAAACCATCCCTACTCTCAATGTTTTGCAAATGTAAGAACCACATCACTGTAAACGTTTGTGTTAAAATGTCACAAATATAGCGGGAAATATTTGGCTCGTGGGGAAAGTGATGTCATCATTTGTTTCAACAATTATATTCATATAAGAAACAAATATATTTGATAAAATTATTTTTATTTTATCTAATAAACTTAAATTAAAGTTTTACCAATTAATTGTACAAAAAATTATATTCAAAACATAAAAATCAGAACCTAAATATATTTTTTAATATATGAATTACCTCCCTTTATAAGAATATTACTAGATTACATGTTTTAATATTATATATAAGCGTTTACTAATCATCAAAACTGAAGTCAACTTTTCAAACAAAATGTGTTTACTTTTTTAGCTATGTTTGAAAAAATTTATTAAACACATTCAAAACAAATATTTTTTTTAATGAATTAGCAGTTTCCCATTGTTTATATTTATTAAAATAGGTAGGGGGGAGTAACTGGTATAATAATTTCGCATTTATTTAAATTTCAAGTCAAAAATTTTAATAGTATAAACATTGATTAATACTCTGAATTTGAGGACATTTGTCAAAAGATAATGCTTTGTAATTTTATCTGCAGATCAAACTGAAAAGTGGCCGATTTTTTAGGTACATTTAACCTACGAAAATGGATAGTTTACATGTCATCATTTTCTGTTCATTAAGTAACATTCACTGATCTAATTCTATTTAAATTTTCATGCTAGGTTAGTTTTGAACCCAGGATTATATATGTGAAGTTTAGTTTCAACCAGTTGCCTAACACTAAAGATTTTTCTTAAATAGTCCCAAAAGTGGCCGGAATTACGTACATGACCAGTAAGTTGACTACTTTATTCCAAAGTTTATAACAAACACCTTGAACCGATATGCACTTCCACCTTTATTAATCCATGTCTTTATCGAAACTTAGTTCAAACCACACAATTGTATTGTATTCCTATCTATGTTCACATTTATGCATGATGAACACACAATCCAAAATACGTTTTGCATTCGTTCGATGCTTTAAATAAATAGTTTAAAATAGATAAAAAAAACACCACGTCCGCGACATGTCCTAAAACTATTGTGTTTCGTCATTGAAATGACGTCACACAATGTACTGCGTAGTACATTTCGTAATATAAAATCAAAGCGCCGATTGCATTGCAAAATGAATTCAACACTATCTTATGCAAAGCTGTAATGATGTTTCAATAAAAAACACAGAATTTTGTAGACACAGAAAAAGGCTTTATGCTAGTCGATAGTGTTTAAGATGGGGATGTCCGACAAACTGCAGTTGTTTGCTCTTTTCACGCTTTTTATAGTATAGTCATGGGAAATGAAGTTCTACTTTTTAAGGTAGCTAATCAAACGGCCTCGAAACAATAAAAATGTCTGCGAGTATTATGGTTGCTATCATGTGATATGTATATTAAAATCTTTGCGAGAACTTTGGTAAACACCATCAAATGCACAGAAATAAATAGGTTTTCAATTTTATTTCATCTCCCAACTCATTCCATCCCGCGAAACCTTTAAGGTGTCGCAACTTTTACAGTGTTTTCATATCAATGAGTACTCAACCCTTATCGTAAATGAGAAACGTAAGAATAAGTTCAGAATCATCTCCCCTTGAAGTTGAGAAAAATATGAAAGTACGCTTACAAGATGAAGCAGATTTTTTAAAACCTAAACAGTTCTGTTCCATTAACGAATACTGCACAAAAGAATTCCCTTCAATAATATAACCACAAAGGCGCATCTAGACCCGGTTATGAATTAAATAATTTCAGATCAGAAGATGATAAAATGTAAGCGACAGCCACCTAATTTAAAACGTCTGTTAACCAAATCTTACTTTTCATCTCAAGAACCAAGAGTATCAAAATGTAATGACCCTAGATGCGCCCTTTGTGGTTATATTATTGAAGGGAATTCTTTTGATTTTAATGGCAAAGTGTTTAAAATAAAAACTAATATGTCATGTGATATACAAAATGTGATTAATGTATTAGTATGCAATGGGTGCAAAAATATTATATAGTTCAAACTGGCGATAAACTTAGAAATAGACGATCTGTCCATGAACAACAAATGCGAGACCCCTCAACAAGACAGATGCCTTTAAGTAAACATTTAGATGAATGTTCACATTATGAACCAAAGTTAAAAATATTTCCATTTTGTAAGCTATTTTTGAACAATATTCAGCTAGGTTAGCCAAAGAACAACATTTTATACATGTATTTAAAATTTTATTTGAATATTTATTGACGTTATGACGTCATAATTGATATGACGTTATCTCCGTGACATTTTGACGTTGTAATGTCTGTTAGTCAATTTCTCCGTCCGTGTGTCCTTCTTTACGCCTGTCTGTCTGTATTTCTGCATGAATGTTTGTCTGAATGTCTGTCTTAATGTCCATCCCGGAAATATCAGCCTTAATAAAATATGTACATAGGTAAATAATGACTATACAGTATTTCGCAAAATATAATAGTTTACTCACAAAAGTTTACCAACTGGTCGGCTAGACATAATACTAACAAAAAACATTTACAAATAACGAACACATATAAAGTTTTATCCGAATCTCGAACCTAAGCGAGAATGGTACAATTAAAGGGTTAACACAGATCGAAATCGGGAGAAAGAGTGAATGGAGATTCTATATCGGTTCATCCCGGAACAACAAAAAATCCTTACCCTAAAGTAGTGTTTAGAATAAAACGCAATGCTTGATTAATTAAATTGTTTACCGTAAATGCCCGTAACCTTATCAAAAGTAACAACACATCATTTACAGGTTTCACTTTTCTAACGTATTAAATACATGACTGACAGTGACCAAACTTTTCATTAAGACACTAAATCGGATTGCATTCTTTTGGATTATGTACGTGCCCGTCATGAAAGATTAATATGAAATGATAACAAACAGGGTAGTAAATGATCAGCAAATTTCCTAGTCATGAAAGTGGTTCAGCATAAAGATGTGTAGGCAATCTGGGCAAACAAATTCATAAATAAGCATTGCTATTGGTGCTGACTTAATGAGGGGCAAAGGCTTTTAAGATAGCTCTCACCTGTCTAACGTAACATTGGTATTACATCAATAAATAGAATAGATAAAATAATTATGTTTATGGCACTGTTAATGTTACTTTGTTTTATGTATTCTTTACCAGAGTTGCGACACCTTAAGGGTTTAGCGGGATGGAATGAGTGGAGAGATCAAATACGAAAAAAAATTGGGCACGAAAACAAATTTGAGTACGAAAAAAAGGGTACCAACAAAATAAGGGTACGAAAAACTATTTCAGTACGAAAAAAAATGGGTACAAATGAAAAATTAGGTACGAAAAAATGTGGGTACGAAAAAAATTTGAGTACGAACAAATAGGTACGAAAAAATTTGGGTACGAAAAAAATGTGGGTACAAAAAAAATTGGGTACGAAAAACATGTGGGTACAAAAGAAATGGGATACGAAAACAAATTAGAGTACGAAAAAATATAGGGAACGAAAAGCATTAGGGTACGAACAACTATTTGGGTACGAAAAAAAGGGTAAGAATAAAAATTTGGGTACGAAACAAATTTGGGTATGAAAAAATGGGTCGCACAATAAAAAATGGGTACGAAAAATATTGGGAACGAAAAACATTTGGGTACGAACAGATTGGGTACGAAACAAACATTTGGGTACAAACAAATTGGGTACAAAAAAAATGGTTACGAAAAAAATGGGCATGAAAAAAATGGGTACGAAAAAAAATGGGTACGAAAAATTTGGGTACGAAAAACTTTTTGGTACGAAAAAAATGCGTTCGAAATTTTTTTTGGGTACGAACACATTTGGCTATGAAAAACAGTTAGGTGCGAAAAAAATAGTTACGAAAAAAAATGGGTACGGAAAAATTTGGGTACGAAAAAAAAATTGGGTACGAACACATTTGGGTACGAAAAACATTTGGGTACGAAAAAATAGTTAGGAAAAAAAATTGAGGTACGAAAAAATTTGGGCACGACAAAAATTTGAGTACGAAAAAAATGGGTAAAAAAAAAAGGGTACAAAAAATATGGGTACGAAATATTTTGGGTACGAAAAATATATTTAAAATCAAATTTGAATTATCTAGGGCGTGAATTGTCTCCTGGGGGTGAATTGTCTTGGGGTTGTTATTAACGATACATGTACTTCCGGCCAATGCACGTGTTTATAGCGATTGCGCAATAAAAACAACACTTTTTCGTCATTTTATCAAAAACTAGATTTTTCCAAGAAATGACGAATATGCCATCGTGTAGATCGCGTTCTGGTCCATAAACATGTCAATTTTCAGCAAAGGTTATCAGCCAGTTTCCAAAAGAGTCAAATGGCGGCTATAACCAGGAGCTTAACGAATTTTAGTCGCCATTATCATTCATTCGTTCAATTGAACGTCATCAATAGATGACGTCCAATATATCACTCATTCCATACTAGAGTTGCGACACCTTAAGGGTTTCGCGGGATGGAATGAGTGGAGAGTTCAAATCAAATTGAAAATCGATTATTTCAAAATAAAAAATTGGTACGAAAAAATATGTGGGCAGTGGGTACGAAAAAAAAAATTTGGGTACGAACAAAATAAAGGTACGAAAAACTATTTGGGTACGAAAAAAATGGGTTCGAATAAAATATTAGGTACGAACAAATTTGTGTACAAAAAAATTTGAGTACGAACAAATGGGTACGAAAAAATTTGGGTACAAACAAATTTGTGTACGAAGAAATAATGGGTACGAACATAATATGGGCAGGAAAAAAACTAATTTGGTTACGAAAACAAATAAGAGTACGAAAAAATAAAGGAAACAAAAAAAATTAGGGTACGAAAACTATTTGGGTACGAAAAAAATGGGTACAAATACAAATTTGGGTACGAAAAAATCTGGGTACGAAACAAATTTGGGTACTAAAAAAATGGGTACGAATTGTTTTATTTGGGTACGAAAAAAATGGGTATGAAAAAAAAATTGGGTACGAACAAATTTGGGTACGAAAAAGATTGGTAGGAAAAAAAAATGGGTACGAACCAATTTGGGTCCGAAAAACATTTGGGTACGAAAAAAATGGGTACGAAAAAAAAATTGGGCACGTAAACAATTGGGAACAAAAAACATTTGGGTACGAAAAAAATGGGTACGAAAAAAAAAATTGTTACGAAAAAAATTTGGTACGAACAAAAATTTAGGTACGAAAAAAATGGGTACGAAAAAAATTGGGCACGAAAAAAAAGGGGTACGAAAAAAATTGGGTACCAAAAAATTGGGTACGAACAATTTGGGTACGAAAAACATTTGGGTACGAAAATAATGGGTACGAATTTTTGTTTAGGTACGAACAAATTTGGGTACGAAAAACATTTGGGTAAGACAAAAATGATTACGAAAATCGAAAAATTGGGGTATGAAAAATCTAATTTGAATTGTCTAGCCCGTGAATTGTCTCCTGGGGGTGAATTGTCTTGGGGTTGCTATTAAGGCTACATGTACTTCCGGCCAAGCCACGTGTTTATAGCGATTGCGCAATAAAAAACACCACTTTTTCGTGATTTAATCAAAAACTAGATTTTTCCCAGTAATAACGAATACACCAATAGGTAGATCGCGTTATATGTACAGTTAATGGAAAATTTCATAGGGCCATACATTGTAACTCTGTGAAAAATCATCTGACCAGAACCGGCTGATAATATGCATGTCTCCTCTTGGTAGTGAAGCTTCCCATTAAGTTTAATTGAATTCCAGTCATTAGTTGCTGAGAAATAGCCCGGACAAAAATTGTGCACGGACGGACAGACGAAGCGGCGACTATATGCTCCCCCCTTAAAAAATTTGGGGAGAGCATAATAAAAAAGTTGTGGCAATTCAAAGGTGGTACGCAAACTATAAAATAGATTTATCAATTATATGCTTATTCTTAGTGAAAAAAAGGCCATAATTGTTACAAAATGCTTGAATGTATTATGAATATTGCTGGGCCAAGTGTGAGGTTGAGCGCTCTATAACCAGGTTTAAACCCCCAATGCTTTGCATTGACCGTTCCAAGGCGGTCCCAGCTTTATAATATATTATAATATATCTTAAACAATATTTATTATACAGCATTAATTAATTGTTAAAACATAATATAAATACCGAATATGGTGTTCCCCATTTAACGGACCTTGGTAACCAAATAATGTTTCTTTTAAAAAATCTATGACGGTAAAAGGTGAACGTGCGATGTCGTGGAAAATATTATACTTGACGACGTCATACAATGACGCGACTTTAAACAATTTAACATTCCCAGCTTTATTCATATTTTGTGTTTATGTTGGTTTGTATTGTGCTGTATTGTGCTGTTTTGTACTGTTTGGGCAATCGGTCACTTGCCTTAAATAAAGGACCAACTAATTGTTTTTAATGAAAATTCAATACTGCTCCAGCAGCTGGAGTTTCACTTCTTTATATTGATACAGTTATCTGCTTTTGTTTATACATTGGGGTCATGTTGGTTAAGAAGCAAAATACATGTATGAAAGCAATATGTCAATGGACATAGGAAATATATTCGAGGTGGTAGGCAAACATTCCAATGCGCGCACCTACGCCTGGGTGAGTAGGATAGGTCCACTATATATATTTCATATATAATAGTCGAGCTAAAAAGTAAATATACTATAAACAACAAGCTTACCTCAATCACAATTTTAATGCAATGCAGTTAAACAATAAAGTTACAATGATATGCCAGGGATTGAAACTAACTTTTTACTATTGTGGGCAACCATCTTTAGTATTTTGGTTGCCCAGATAAAGAATAACGAGCCCAGAAATATGAACATGTGAATATTATTATTTATTTTTTAAATAAAATAATAGATAATTATATACATTTGCTGACAATACACATGTTCAATGCATGATATATTATTATGAGCCTGAATTGAATCATGTCCTATTCCTATAGAATGAATGTTATTTAACTAGTATTGATCCATGGTGATCAATTGTTTTTCAATTTTTATTGCACTGAATTGTTTTAAGATTTAAAAAAAAAACAAGTTTACCAACTTTTGAAATTGAGTTGCCCAGGCCAAAATCTACTTGCCCCGGGCTCATGGGAAACCACTTATTTCCATCCCTGTATGCTCTTCATTTTCTGTTCTTCCATCCCATTCTCAAAATTAATTTTAAAGCACAATATTTTTAATAACATTTGTATGAATTACTAACCATTATCACCCAAAAAACAATTTTACAAAGCTGTAATCCTGTCGTAGAGATTTAGTTTACTATTATCAGTGTTCTCTTTAAATACCGGCAGCCAGCGATTTTGCCGGTTACATTTACTCTTACATTTACATGCCGGCTTCTTTTTCCAAATATATCAAGTAAATGTCATAAATGCTTTCGTTTTACTGCATAGTTGCCGGCCATATAACTGGCTACTCAAATTTTTCTGGAAAACACTGAATTATGCATGACAAACACACAATACTTAAAACCTTCGATTCGTTTTTAAAATAAATTGACACTTCCAGCTTGTCGCCATTAAAATCCAAAGATTCAAATAATTTTCCACGAGATACGTCAACAATTGCGTAATCAAATGAATGAAAAATAAAAGTAAAGAAAGCCGGATTCTACATAAATTCCAGGTTGATAAACACAACAAGGTAAAGGTACCTTGTAGTCGGTGAGATATAATAATAATACAGTTAGTAAGGCTCGTACCCTGGGTACGGTAAATATACTAAAACGTACGCGGGAATTTTAACACTTAATCGGTTGTTGTAGGCTATTTTGTAAAAATTAATTATGTTTACATTTATGTTAATTTTCTGTTTAATGGCATTAATATTATCAAAACTCATTGTTAAAATCAATAATGTGATTTAATTTTTAATCTTAAATTGTTTAAAGTCGCGTCATTGTATGACGTCGTCAAGTATAATATTTTCCACGACATCGCACGTTCACCTTTTACCGTCATAGATTTTTTAAAAGAAACATTATTTGGTTACCAAGGTCCGTTAAATGGGGAACACCATATTCGGTATTTATATTATGTTTTAACAATTAATTAATGCTGTATAATAAATATTGTTTAAGATATTTCTATATTTATTGAAAATGTTTCAAATTGTTATTAATGAAACCTCTTATTCTAATGTGTGTATGCTATTATATTATACTTTGAAAAGGATATCTGTTGTACTATAATCTTATTATTCATTTATTACTGTTAATTTCATTTATTGTAGAGAATCGTCAATGTTACATCTAGTCGCCAATGCTTGTTGTCAGTGTTAGTCGTAAATGCTTGTGATCATTGTCGTCAATGTTAGTCGTCAATCCTTATCGTCATTATACAAGAAGGAAATAAAAGCAAAAACAGAGACGTATTCTTGATTACTTGCTTATTCCTACGGCGTTCTCTCAACACTCAAACTAAAAAGCATGTTGATGCAGATTTTTTAAAAGAGAAGTTTGTTTAAGGTAAACAATATTGTTTTACGTTAATCTGTAGCATGTTTAACGACATCGGATTTTTGGCGGATATACAACTCGGATACAATCTAATATTTGCAGGTATGTTTAAGTTTATTTACCGTACCCGGGGTACATGTAAGTAAAATTAAGAGTACCCGGGGTACATGTACCGGTAAGTAGTACCCGAGCTGAGAATGATCAATCGAGCCTTAGTAAGTGAGTGATGGTGTATGGGATAACATGCACTGAGGGTGTATATTTTTCACGAACAAGTCAATTGAAGGTGTTAGAGCTGCATTGATCCATAAGATTAAAAAGGGTAATTAACCACGGGCTTATTAAAATTAAAATGATGACATTACATTGTACCAGATGTTTATTGTTGTATACTGAAAGCTTGCAATATTTAAAATAATGTAAACAACTTACCTTGTATTAAGTTGGCACATTGTTGTCAGGTGTAGAAACTTTTTATACTTATTTCTGTTAAGTTGCACTGGCTGAACCAAAAGAATTATGTAGTCGTTTCTAAATAATCACGAAACAGCCTACTAATGCATATATGCTTGCCAGTTACTGAGTTTGTGCATTTTCATTCATTATTGGCCTTGGCAAACAGCGTAGAATCAGATGAGACGCCCTGTGATGTCTGCTATTTCGTTACGCTGAAGATTTCCATATCCGCGGGTGTTTTTATGTCAAATGTTATGGTTTTTCAATAGATCGTATACTTATCTACAAAACAGCGAATTAGCGTTCACTTTAAATCATTTCCGATGATCTTATTTTGTAAATATGGAATGAGTGATGTATTGGACGTCATCATTGATGACGTTCATTCGAACGAATGATAAAGGGGGCTAAGTTTCGTTAAGCTGAGGCAAATCACTGCGATTTGAGAGTCTTGAAAACTGGTCGGTAACTTTTGCTGAAATTTGACATGTATATGGAGAAGAATGCGATCTACCTGTTGGCGTAGGCGTTATACCTGGGAAAAATCTAGTTTTTTTATTAAATCACGAAAAAGTTTCGCAAGTTTGACAAAACCGGACTTACAAAATGCGCTATGTGGATATACCGAATTCCTACCGAAATCCCCGAAATCAAACTTTGATATAAAACAACATTTCATTAGTGATTTCAGTGTATTTCGCAACAATCTATATTAAAATACGCAGTTTTTCGATAAATAAACAATATTAATGGGGATTTCGTGGGATCTCGGGGATTCCTGGGGATTTTGGTAATTGCGGGAATGTCGGTATTTTTTCACACCCGTCAAAATGGCCGACTTCTACAGAAGGAACGCTTAAAAAGTATTTACAAAATAACATTATCACAAACGATGTAAAGTGAACGCTACTTATCCGTTTTGTAGATAAGTATACGATCCATTGGAAAACACTAACATTTGACATAAAAAAACGCCAGTGGATATGGAAATCTTCAGCTTTCGAAATAGCAGACGGCGTCGACCAATGGCTGCGAAAAGAACGCGAGAAAGTATTAACACAATAACATAATTCAAAATGATGTAAAGTGAACGCTAATTCGCTGTTTTGTAGATAAATATACGATCTATTGAAAAACCCATAACATTTGACATAAAAACACCCGTGGATATGGAAATCTTCTGCGTAACGAAATAGCAGACATCACACGGCGTCTCATCTGACTGAGTCTACGCTGTTTGCCAAGGCCGATAGTATAATGAATGGAAATGCACAAACTCAGTAACTGGCAAGCATATATGCATAAGTAGGTTGTTTTGTGATTATTTAGAAACGACTACATAATTCTTTTGGTTCAGCCAGTGCAACTTAACAGAAATAAGCATAAAAAGTTTCTACACCTGACAACAATATGCCAACTTAATACAAGGTAAGTTGTTTACATAATTTAAAATATTGCAAGCTTACAGTATAGAACAATAAACAGCTGGTACAATGTAATGTCATCGTTTTAATTTTAATAAGCCCGTGGTTAATTACCCTTTTTAATCTTATGGATCAATGCATCTCTTAACACCTTCAATTGACTTGTTTATGAAAAATATACACCCTCAGTGCATGTTATCTCATACACCATCACTCACTTACTAAGGCTCGATTGGTACTAAGGCTCGATTGGTCATTCTCGGCTCAGGTACTTCTTACAGGTACATGTACCCCCGGTACTCTTAACTTTACTTACATGTACCCCGGGTACGGTAAATAAACTTAAACATACCCGCAAATATTAGATTGTATCCGAGTTGTATATCCGCCTAAAATCCGATGTTAAACATGCTACAGATTAATGTAAAACAATATTGTTTACCTTAAACAACCTTTTTTTTTAAATCTGCATCAACATGCTTTTTAGTATGAGTGTTTTGAGGACGCCTTAGGAATAAGCAAGTAATCAAGAATACATCTCTGTTTCTGCTTTTATTTCCTTCATGTATAATGACAATAAGGATTGACGACTAACATTGACGACAATGATCACAAGCATTTACGACTAACACTGACAACAAGCATTGGGGACTAGATGTAACATTGACGATTCTCTACAATAAATGAAATTAACAATAAAAAATGAATAATAAGATTATAGTACAACAGATATGCTTTTCAAAGTATAATATAATAGCATACACTCATTAGAATAAGAGGTTTCATAAATAACAATTTGAAACATTTTCAATCAATATCGAAATATCTTATACAATATTTATTACACAGCATGAATTAATTGTTAAAACATAATATAAATACCGAATATGGTGTTCCCCATTTAACGGACCTCGCAAACCAAATAATGTTTCTTTAAAAAAATCTATGGCGTTAAAAAGTGAACGTGCAACGTCGCGGAAAATATTATACTTGACGACGTCATACAATGATGCGACTTTAAACAATTTAAGATTTAAAATTAAATCACATTAATGATTTTAACAATTAGTTTTGATAATATAAATGCCATTTAACAGAAAATTGACATAAATGTGAACATAATTAATTTTTACAACATAGCCGACAACAACCGATTTAGTGTTAAAATTCCCCGGTATGTTTTAGTATATTTACCGTACCCAGGGTTTGGGCCTTACTAACTGTATTATTATTATATCTCACCGACTACCTTTACCTTGTTGTGTTTATCAACCTGAAATTTATGTAAATTCCGGCTTTCTTTACTTTTTTTTTTCATTCATTTGATTACACAATTGTTGACGTATCTCGTGGACAAATATTTGAA
The DNA here is from genome assembly GCF_020536995.1 of Dreissena polymorpha. NCBI lineage: Eukaryota > Metazoa > Mollusca > Bivalvia > Myida > Dreissenidae > Dreissena > Dreissena polymorpha. The sequence goes on along the minus strand of NC_068361.1, from coordinate 46,335,089 downwards.
TCTTTGGATTTTAATGACGACAAGCTGGAAGTGTCAATTTATTTTAAAAACAAATCTAAGATGTATGTACATGTAAGTATTGTGTGTTTGTCATGCATAATTAAGTGTTTTCCAGAAAAAATTGAGTAGCCAGTTATATGGCCGGCAACTATGCAGTAAAACGAAAGCATTTGTGACATTTACTTGATATATTTGGGAAAAGTAGCCGGCATCAAGAGTAAATGTAACCGGCAAAATCACTGGCTGCCGGTATTTAAGTTAAGAGAACACTGATAATAGTAAACTAAATCTCTACGACAGGATTACAGCTTTGTAAAATTGTTTTTGGGGTGATAATGGTTAGCAATTCATACAAATGTTATTAAAAAATATTGTGGTTTAAAATTCATTTTGAGAATGGGATGGAAGAACAGAAAATGAAAGGGTATACAGGGATGAAAATTAGTGGTTTCCCGTGAGCCCGGGGCAAGTAGTTTTGGCCTGGACAACTCAATTTCCAAAGTTGATAGTCCGGCCGGGCAACTTGTTTGTTTTTTTTAAAGCTTAAAACAATTCAGTGCAATAAAAATTGAATAACAATTGACCACCATGGATCAATACTAGTTAAATAACATTCATTATTAAGGAATAGGAAATGATTAAATTCAGACTCATAATAAAACATCATTCATTGAGAAGTGCAATGTCAGCAAATTTATTTAATTATCTATTATTTTATTAAAAGAAAGTATAATATACACATGTACATAATTCTGGGCTGGTTATTCTTTATCTGGGCAACCAACATACTAAAGATGGTTGTCAGTGCGGGCAACCAATAGTAATAAGTTAGTTTTAATCAATGAAATATCTTTGTAACTTTATTGTTATAAGCATTGCATTAAAGTTGTGATTTAGGTAAGCTTGTTGTTTATAGTAAATTTACTTTTTAGCTCGACTATTATATATGAAATATATATAGAGGAGCTATCCTACTCACCCCGGCATCGGCATTAGCGTGCAAATGTTATAGTTTGCGTACCATCCCAAATATTTCCTATGTCCCTTGACATATTGCTTCCATATTTTGCATACGTGTTAACCAACATGACCCCAACCTAAAAACAAGAGCAGACAACTGTATCACTTGCATTTTGTAAGAATTATGACCCTTTTTCCACGTAGAATATGCATATTATTTATAACTCTACAGTGTTCGAAATTTGCACTAGCCCGGGGCTAGTTGATCTCGTTTTGGGCTACTGAATTTCCATGGGTACTAGCCCGATTGGGCTATTGATTTTTCAAACTTTTGAAATAAAAAATGCTCAAAAATATTATTTTCATCCATCGCTTGAACCATATCTTGCGTTTATTTAGCGTCGTATCGCGTTTACTCACCCTTCCGATTATGTTGACATGACAAGAGTTTGAATGACAAATTTTTTTTTGATACTGTGCGAATAAAATGCGGATCTACCCAGGTTGTTCAATTTGCTGTACTTTCAGCAAACCATACAAGTCTACAAATGTTTTTAATGTCCGCCATCTTGGATTTGTAATGATCTATTGACAAATCAACGCATTGAACTATCATATTTTAATAGAATATGTCAACCAAATTATATATTGATTGCGTAGTTGCTTGGTTACTTTTTACTGATTTTCAGTTTAGGCAGTTTAACGATATGCATATTTTATTTCATGTGCAAAGACTTACATTGATATGTTTTTGGACAGTTGTTTCCGGATACGGTATTATCTGTCGATTTTAATTTATTTTTGACTTTCTTGATAAAAAAATATCTAGAATGATGAATACACATGCGATTTTACGGATGGTCTGGTTGATATTTTTTCACATTGTACTCACCAGAATTGGACCTAGAAAGACTATAAAAAAGAACAATAAGCTAGGGGGAGGAGACACTGCCCTCTATTCGCTTTATCATACGGCCTCAGACTTTAGGCTTAATGTTTCGGATTTCTAATTTGGGACAATTGACATCTAAAATTATTTACAGATTGGATAAAAAAACCTTTGCTTCTTGACTGCATGTAAGGTATTGATTGACAAATATCGTCATACATAAATATTATAATCGTATTGTGTCATTGAAATATTATAATAACATTTCCTGCTAATTGGGATCAACTGTTAGTTGCAATCCTCATCATTACACCCTACCTGCAATAAAAACTATCCAGAACCGTCAAAAATATAAACTTATTTTAAAAACTTGTGATAAACAGTTCGGGCTAGTAAACTTTGGTTCCGGATAGTGAAAAAATCCATCTGGTAGCCCGAACGGGCTAGTGGTTTAAAAAGTGAAATTCGCACACTGACTTTATGTTAAATTGTGCGTAACACCCAAAATATTTCCTATATCCCTTGATATATTGCTTTCATATCTTGAATAATGTTAACTTGCATATTTTTATTAACGTCTTGTTATTGTAGTGTACATATTTTTCGGATTTCGGACAGTTCATTCATCGAGTATTATTGTTGTGGTTTTGTGAGTAATCTTCATGTAAAATACTGCTGTTTAGATGTTCAGTTTTAGTCGTATATCAGGATTCAATACCTATACCTTAGTGGAAATGGCATCGGAAGAACATTTGTTCATTGCATTAGATAGAATTAAACATTATTATTATCTATCTATCTTATTTTTTATTGCAGTTTCAGTAATATTCTGTCTATAAATGATTTCAACATGATATAATTATAAATCATGGCAGGCTAGGAAATGTGTATATATGAAGCAAAAATTAAAAATAGACAGTTCATTTTTTTCCCATTTACATGTATGTATATTTATCTATGTAGACATCTTTTGTGGTAAACAGTTATGCAACATGTCGGAAAACGCCCAGGACAAATATATCGACATAATGATTTTTTCACTTATGTGGGTGTATGTTGGCTCCACTTCACACGATACAGTCATTGTAGTTTAATTGAAAAATGCATCTTACAATGTGAGATGAGTTCTGGGTTCAAGCCCCAGCAGTGGCCTATCAAGTGTGAAATACGGAGCCATTATCATTAAATATACACAGTTCTTTCTTTAAACAATACAATTAAATATAAGGAATAATGTTAAAGGGGCATTGCTGCTTAGCTATTTTTGACTTGAATAACAGGGTTTATATACACCTCAAGGATAAATGCTTCTAAATTTGTAAAAAAACAAACCAGTCGAAGAGTGCAGAATATTAAACATTTGCAACTTTCTGATGTCTAAAATGTCTTAAATGCCACTTTAAGTTTGTTTTTTTTTGTACAAAATGACCCATTTTGTGCTGTCCATTATCGGTTAATGTTTTACGCTGTCAGGTCCAGAAGCGCTCATTCTGTAGCTTGTTTGGACCATAATCTATAATGCGACCAAGTTTCAGCAGATTCGGCCCAGTGGTTCTGATTTTATACCCTGTGCCTATTGAGTATAAGTACTATTACTCACTGATTTATGCATTATAAGCTCGGCTGTTTTCGGAAAAAAACTCAGGTTTTGTCATAGCCAGCTCATTGTGTCATGTCGTGTCTTTTCGCCATCCGGCGTCTGCCATGCTAAAACCTTAACATGAACCCATTGTACCCACAATTTTTTTTCGTACCCATTTGTTTGTACCCAAATATTTTTCGTACCCAAATGTTTTTCGTACCCAAATGTTTTTTGTACCCATTTTTTTCGTACCAAATTTTTTTCCTACCCAATTTTCTTTTTTCGTACCCAATTTTTATTTATCGTACCCAAATTGTTTTCGTACCCAATTTTTTTTTTTTACCCACTTCGTAACCACTTTTTTTAGACCCAAATTTTTTTCGTACCCAATTTTTATTTATCGTACCCAAATTGTTTTCGTACCCACATGTTTTCGTACCCAATTTTTTTTTTGTACCCACTTTTTTCGTAACCACTTTTTTTGTACCCAAATTTTTTGGTACCCATTTTTTTTCCGTACCCAAATTTTTTTCGTACCCATTTTTTTTCTACCCATTTTTTTTTCGTACCCAAATTTTTTCGTACCGAATCTTTTTATTGCCATTTTTCTTCGTACCAAAATTTTTTTTGTACCCAACTGTTTTCGTTCCCAAATTTTTTTATTCGTACCCATTTATTTTTTTCGTACCCAATTTTTTTGGTCGAAATAATCGGCTTTCAATTTGATTTGATCTCCCCACTCATTCCATCCCGCGAAACCCTTAAGGTGTCGCAACTCTGGTAATTTCTAGTGTATGGAATGAGTGATGTATTGGACGTCATCATTGATGACGTTCAATCGAACGAATGATAAAGGGGGCTAAGTTTCATTAAGTTGGTGCATATAGTCGCGATTTGAGCGCCTTGAAAACTGGTCGGTAACTTTTGCTGAAATTTGACATGTATATGGAGAAGAATGCGATCTACCTGTTGGCGTAGGCGTTATACCTGGGAAAAATCTAGTTTTTGATTAAATCGCGAAAAAGTGGTGGGTTTTTAATGCGCAATCGCTGTAAAATGAGTTCTCGCCGGAAGCCGATTCACCCCAGGAGACAATTCACGCGCTAGGCAATTCAAAATTGATTTTAAATAATACATAATGCGATTTTATTCCAAAATTAATTAATAATTTCATCTTGCGTTTAACATACGTTTTAGAAAATATTAACAAAACAAACAAAAACAAACAACCGTTAAATTTTATTGTTGTAAATATGGTAACCTGATTACATATCCACTAGCGTCTATGCATATTTACACATAAAAAATAGTTCGCAAGTAAGCAACAAACAATCACATTTAAACGCAAATTATTTAACAAAATATATAAATTTAAGCTAGAAATCGAAACTTAAATACAATGTCTGCACTAAAAACACAATACCAATAGTTTTTTACAATAACACATTCGACATGTACATGTACTTCCAACAACACGCCAACCGCTATTTTCAAAGCGAATGTGTAGAGTAACATTTCAACAATAAAGACAAAATGGAACTGGAGTTTAACGTAGTGCGCAAATTGGAAGTGATTACAGTAATTTATTTTTCAACTTGTCAATCTCCGTAGTATACGTTTAGTTGTGAGATGTTAACGGTTTCCCAAAAAAAACATGCCTTCGCTACGAAGTCAAAGTGGGTGGGGAACGAGACTGCTTGTGGATTTCGAGTTGCTGGAAGTTTGTAGCGAAGCTGCTTTTGTGCAATATTCAGCGATTTTGCAAGCTGTGTGTTTGAAGTTGGAGATATATATTGCTGACATTAATGATGTTGTGTACGTTCTTGTGACCACCGATCTGCATATGATACCAGTGGGAGAGAATCCCGAATCCCACATAGTCTGCAACAGATGTTTCCTGGTCGAGTGGTTGGTAAGTTTCATCGTTATACATGCATATAACACATTTTACATTATTTGTGCTATTTTTGACACCCATTTTTCATGCTGATAAACCAACGGTCAGTGCCAGTAGTCCTACGGTCATTGACATTGGTCTGTGTGCTTGTTGAAAGTACATGTAGAAAGGGTTGTTTAGCTCCAATAAGCCATGTTGCTATTTTTTGGATAAAATTTATGGCAGTGGGCTTTTTTATCTTTGTGCAGCAACCTCTGCCGCCTCATTTTGTGAAAACATTAGGCGCACACTGTTCATATTGTCGTAAAAGGAGTCGCGCAATGATCAAAGTGAGAAAAATTGGTGGTGACTATTCAACATTGTGAAAAAAATTGTCGCGCATTGTTTAAAATTCCTAAAATATCAGTAGCAAACTTTTAAAAATTGTGAAAACAAGTGTCTCGCAATGTTGAAAATTGTGAAATATGAGTCGTGCAATGTTAAAGATTTTTAAAAATGAGCCTCGCAATCTTGACAATTATGGAAAAATAAGTTGCACACTTTTCAAAATTGTGAACAAATGAGTTGTGACTGTTGAACATTGTGAAAATAATTAATTGAGCATTGTTCAAATTTGTGAAAATATGAGTCTCAGTAACGACATCAGCAACCATATGCCACTCAGCGTAACAACATCAGCATTAGTCGCTAACTGTTGTGAAATGTGAAAAAATAAGTTGCACACTTTTTAAAACATTGACCATTTGCATCGCGAATTCCTATAATTTGTGCAAAAACAGCTATCACTATTAATAATTGAGGAGAAAAAAAAGTCTATTTTAAAAAAGTTTTCAGTTTAAACAAATTCGTAATTATTTTTTATTTAAAGTTGTTTACGGCCATTTCATATCACTATCATATTTTTTATAATGATATTGTGTGCCTGTCTAATTTGTAATTTGTTCAAGTTGTGCTATAAAGATGTTATTTTAATAATCTTTATTTTGACATTTTGTCTCATGTTGGATTATTTGTTATATTTTATTATTATATAAAAATGGCATCGCATGAACCAGTAGTCATGGTATAAGCAACATTGAAGCCTAATATGCATTCATCTATTATTATTTGGGCACAAATAATTTTACCGTGTGAAAACCTTACATAAAAATGCTGATTTTTTTCTTACTTGGTACCTGGCGACACACATTTTCAAGTCTTATTTCATTAAATTTGGCATAGATATTTTTAAAAATGGCATCGTATGAACCAGTAGTCATAGTATAAGCAACATTGAAGCCTGTTATGCATTCATCTATTATTATTTTTGGCACAAATTATTTTACCATGTGAAGACCCTACATAAAAATGCTGATTTTTTTCTTACTTGGTACCTGGCGACACACATTTTCAATTCTATTTCATTAAATTTGGCATATATATTAATAAAAATGGCATTGTATCAGTGATTTTTTTTGCTTTTTTTTCTTACAGCCTGTGCCTTTTGGATTGGGAAAATTAGCGCGATAAACCATGAAATTGGGAAAAATAGCGCGATAAACCATGAAATTGGGAAACATTATAAATATGATTATAAGAACAGAATTAAAATTATTAAAGTATGTTTGACAGCATTTTTATATTATAAAGTACTAATTTAATGTGTTCTTACAATGAAGACAATGTTAAGTTAATATCCTTACACATTCATATTGAACTTGCAATAATCTATATACAGTACACTCCACGCGTTTTCCCCAAATTCCCTCCATACTCCGCGGGTTTCGACCTGGAGGAAGATTAAGAAAATCCCGCTATACGCGGCGTTTGCATGATTTTGAACGCGGCGGTTAACGATCGGCAAAACTGATAAGCCGACGCGGCGGCCCTCGGCGTTGGCAACACGGGGGAAACTCCGCGTTTTACGAGATAACGATCAATTTAATTTTGTTTGACTTCCTGACTTTCAAATAAAATTACCTTTATTACAAGTACATACATGTACATGTAGTATAATATTTACAATAAAAAAAAAACCAAGATAGATCGATCCCGACGTGGTTGTAGAAGTAGTTGTTGTTTTATAGAAAACTCGTTGATTTACGACACACAAAACGTTGTCTTTTAACTAATACTTACCAATTAATATAAACACAGTTTGAAACATTGTTTTTATTTTGATAATTTAATCCAAAGTTTTCATGTTAGCAGGTGATTTTCTATACTGAACATGTATACAAATGACCAAGGACCCTAAAAATCTCGCAAATCTGTGTGAATTGACAGTTTGACGTAATCAAAGAAAAGCCTCTTCCTGTCTAAAGGCATAACTTACTCAAGTAAACACGTTCAACGAATGCATAAGGAATGGTTTTAATTGTCGGAACAAAGTCAATTCTCTGCTCGCTAATGCATTGATTTTCTCTTTGTTTGTAGGTTATTCCATTGATTGCTAAAAGGTGGTAACTATTGAGTTGATAATTGCATTTAATATTCACAGTTGTATTTTTGTTGCGTCGACATTCTAAACAATGTTTACCAGTAATTATGGACCAAATCGGCAGAGTGACATTCACACATGTTAATCCCTTTTGTCAAAACACCGCAGACAGCAGTCTACACAATAGGTCAGTAAACAAGCTTTGCGTGTTTTCATAACGTCGAACACTTCAAATCAAGTTCCGCCCAGATGTCTTCTTTAGTCAGTTTACTATACAATTAGTGTTAAAATAATTACTCTACTAAAATACCGTAACGATAAAGATTCGGCGTGTTCGATTTAAAATTATTATAGAGGAAATATCAACTTATTCGCGATATAATTTCGTTAATAAATACCAAAGAAACTTTTAACCGAAATCAACAAAATTCAATGTTCTCTGCGCTACAAAGTTTCTATAAAAAAAATCAATACACGCACGCTTTGCAGGAGTATACATTGTACCTTGACCTTGTACATTGCAGCATAATTTTCGCGCGCTTTTTGTCGGGAAATATACATGCCTGTATATTGGAAGCATTTGTAAACGTCGTGTTAACAATTAAAAATCGTAGTGTGTTTCGGATTACGAATTATTATTCTCATTTGGAAATTTTACGGAACATTTATCCTTGTGTCACATGTGTTATGATTTAAATATTAATTTGTCAAATGTATTATATTAGACTAATTCATATTGTAGACGTACCTGTGAATTAAAAAACATAATTTTTATACGTATTAATTTTCTATACAATTATCTTTTTTATACATGTACTACAGTATTTAAACAATTTATTATAACAATGTTTTTATTTTTTGGCATGCCCAGTAGCACACTGCTAACGCGGCGTTGCGCGGCGATCACTGATAAGAACGGAAAGTGTCTGCATTTACCGACTAGCCTAAAGTAATACACGCCGCGGGAATTAGCGAACACGGCGTAACGCCGAGCGTTTTATGGAGTTCACCTCGCTCTTCCAACGCCGCGTGAACACTCGCTAGCAGAAAAAAACCGCGGAGGGAGCGCGTTTTTTGGGGAAAACGCGTGGAGTGTACTGTAGATTCTTAAATATACCATTTAATCATAACCTCTTTAACAGTAAGAATTTAATTCAGTATTCTTTTAAATTAAATATCATATGGTGAAAACATTAACATATTTATAAAAAAACGCTTTAGTGGTCTTGCTATGTTAATGATGTATTATATGGAGTTAAAATAATTTATTTCATTTCTTTACCTTTCAACATCTTGCACTTCAATGCTATTTCAGTAAACTGTAAAGCGTGACAAACATAATAAAGCAGAATATGCATATGAATCTGATTTTACACAGATCCACTAACATATAAATCATATCATGTTTGTCTCTTTCCATTTTCGAACAATACTCATCTTAAATGCATTAACTTTGTGAGTAACGGTAGACTAACTCCAATTTCCCAACACTGATTTCCATGATGCCATTCACTGTGAAGATTTGTAATAAATATTTGTTGTTTTTATCTCAAACGTTATATTTTGCGTTAATTGACATACGCATTAAATTATTCCGTAATAACCATATGATATCCGTTGTTAATTTGAATGTTATTTATCATTTTCGCCGCGCATCGCAAATTTCTCGTCTGCTTGCCGCCATCTTGGGCGTGTGTAAAAACAGGCGTTTACAATCGGCATACATCGACTATTGTCGGTATCCTCCGCAATATAGAGAGAGATGTGGATAGCAAAGTAAAATCGTATGCGGCTATATTTGCGAAAAATACGTAAGTCAGTTGTTGTTCGGCGAAGACTCAGCAACTCGATCGGCACTCGTTCGAAATTATTGCTAAATTACATTGTAATCTTATTGGCTTTATTGGGAAAATTTTGTCTTTTTTTGGGAAATTTTAATCAAATTTTTGGGAAAAACGTCATTTTTTGCAATTGGGAATCAGCCGAATATCGGCTGTAATTTCTGGCAAAAAAAATCACTGTGTATGAACATGTCGTCATAGTATAAGCAACATTGAAGCCTAATATGCATTCATCTATTATTATTTGGGAACAAATAATTTTACCGTGTGAAGATCCTACATAAAAATGCTGATTTTTTTCTTACTTGGTACCTGGCGACACACATTTTCAAGTCTATTTCATTAAATTTTGCATAGATATTTTTAAAAATGGCATCGTATGAACCAGTAGTCATAGTATAAGCAACATTGAAGCCTAATATGCATTCATCTATTATTATTTGGGCACAAATAATTTTACCATGTGAAGACCCTACATAAAAATGCGGATTTTTTTCTTACTTGGTACCTGGCGACACACATTTTCAATTCTATTTCATTAAATTTGGCATATTTATTAATAAAAATGGCATTCTATGAACATGTCGTCATAGTATAAGCAACATTGAAGCCTAATATGCATTCATCTATTATTATTTGGGAACAAATAATTTTACCGTGTGAAGACCCTACATAAAAATGCTGATTTTTTTCTTACTTTGTACCTGGCGACACACATTTTCAAGTCTATTTCATTAAATTTGGCATAGATATTTAAAAAAATGGTATCGTATGAATCATTAGTCATAGTATAACCAACATTGAAGCCTCATATGCATTCATCTATTATTATTTGGGCACAAATAATTTTACTGTGTGAAGACCCTACATAAAAATGCTGATTTTTTTCTTACTTGGTACCTGGCGACACACATTTTCAAGTCTATTTCATTAAATTTGGCATAGATATTTATAAAATTGGCATCGTATGAACCAGTAGTCATAGTATAAGCAACATTGAAGCCTAATATGCATTCATCTATTATTACTTGGGCACAAATAATTTTACTGTGTGAAGACCCTACATAAAAATGCTGATTTTTTTCTTACTTGGTACCTGGCGACACACATTTTCAAGTCTTTTTCATTAAATTTGGCATAGATATTTTTTAAAAATGGCATCGTATGAACCAGTAGTCATAGTATAAGCAACATTGAAGCCTAATATGCATTCATCTACATGTATTATTATTTGGGCACAAACAATTTTACCGTGTGAAGATCCTACATAAAAATGCTGATTTTTTTCTTATTTGGTACCTGGCGACACACATTTTCAAGTCTATTTCATTAAATTTGGCATAGATATTTATAAAAATGGCATCGTATGAACCAGTAGTCCTAGTATAAGCAACATTGAAGCCTAATATGCATTCATCTATTATTATTTGTGCACAAATAATTTAACCGTGTGAAGACCCTAGATAAAAATGATGATTTTTTTTTCTTACTTGGTACCTGGCGACACACATTTTCAAGTCTATTTCATTAAATTTGGCATAGATATTTATAAAATTTGCATCGTATGGACCAGTAGTCATAGTATAAGCAACATTGAAGCCTAATATGCATTCATCTATTATTATTTTGGGCACAAATAATTTTATCGTGTGAAGACCCTACATAAAAATGCTGATTTTTTTCTTACTTGGTATCTTGCGACACACATTTTCAAGTCTTTTTCATTAAATTTGGCATATACATGTATATTAATAAAAATTGCATTGTATGAACATAGTATAAGCAGAGAAGCATAATACGCATTCATCTATTATAATTTGGGCTCATACAATTTTACCGTGTTAGCACCATATATCAAGTTGCAGATTTTTTAAATATTCGCCACATACCCAAAGGCATTTTCATTAATATCTCAGAAAAATCGACCTATATATTAATACACATGGCATCTAAAGAACATTTTATCATAGTTTAACATGGTTCCCAGCCAACCTGGAAATCAGGGAAAACCTGGAAAAAGACTTTCACTTTTTCCAGTCAGGGAAAAGTCTGGGAATTTGGGAAAAGTTCCTGAAATCAGGGACAAATCAGGGAAATTTGTTTGGGCAGACTTTCCCAACATGTCTCGAGAAGTCCATACAATTAAAACAGCAAATTATTTCCTCTGCGTGGCTATGGTGACTTTGTAGTATACATGTAGCTTTAAAAATAAGTTATGTCTGCAACTGCTATTTATTCAGGGTGTCTAAAACAAGAAATAGGTCGACATTATGATCCTGGACGTTTTATTTTCCATCAGGGAAAAATCAGGGAATTTTGTTCATACAAAAAGCTGGGAACCCTGTAATAAAGCAATCTAGAGGCATGAAATGCATTTTTCTATTACGATATGTCCACAAATTATTTCACTAAGTGATGACCCAGCTTGAATATGAGGATTTGTTGAATATTTCATGCTAACCAACATACACTTTTAGTAAGTCGTATATCAGGATTCAATACCTATATGATACCTTAGTGAAAATGGCATCAGAAGAACATTTGTTCATTGTACTATATGGAATGAAACATTATATCTATCCATCTTATAGTGTATTTCAGTTTCAGTAATATTCTGTCTATAAATGATTTCAACATGATATAATTATAAATCATTGCTAGCAAATGTGTATATATGAAACAAAAATTAAAAAATAGACGGTTTATTTTTCCCCCATTTATGTATATATATATATATATATGTATACATCTTTTGTTGTAAACAGTTATGCGACATGTGTCAGAAACGACCAGTACAAATATATGGACAGAATGATTTTTTCAATTACCGGTATTTTGGTGTATGTTGGCTCCACTTCACAAGATACAGTCATTGTAGTTTAATTGAAAAACACATCTTACAATGTGAGATGAGTTCTGGGTTCAAGCCCCAGCAGTGGCCTATCATTTGTGATATACAGAGCCATTATGATTAAATATACACAGTTATCTTTTTAAACAATACAATTAAATATAAGGAATAATGTTAAAGGGGCATTGCTGCTTAGCCATTTTTGGGATTATACTGTGATTTTTGGCCAATTTGACACTGAATAACAGGGTTTATATACATCCCAAGCATAAATGCTTCTAAATTTGTAAAAAAAAACAAGTCGAAGTGTGCAGAATATTAAAAATTTGCAACTTTCTGATGTCTAAAGGTCATTAAATGCCACTTAAAGTTTACATTTTTTGTACAAAATGACCCATTTTGTGCTGTCCATTATTGGTTAATGTTTTACGCTGTCAGGTCCAAAAACGCTCATTCTGTAGCTTGTTTGGACTATAATCTATAATAAGGCCAAGTTTCAGCAGATTCGGCCCAGTGGTTCTGATTTTATACGCCGTGCCTAGCTTTTATTAGTCCACTACCGGTTTCACCGGAGGGGACTTATGGTTTGTGCTCTGTGTGTCCGTCAGTCAGTCAGTCAGTCTGTCACACTTTTCTGAATCATGCGATAACTTTAAAAGTTCTTAATATTTTTTCATGAAACTTGAAACATGGATAGATGGCAATAAGGACATTATGCACGTGATTTCATTTTGTTCCTACGTCAAAAATTCTGGTTTCTATGGCAATAAAAAAAAAAAAAAAAAAATCTGACAATGGTGGAGCCGGTAGGGGACAAATTTGCTTGACAATAGTCTTGTTGAGTATTGCTCACTGACTTATGCATATGCGCTCGGCTGTTTTCGGAGAATACCTGAGGTCATAGCCAGCTCATCGTGTCGTGTCGTGTCTTTTCGCCGTCCGACGTCCGCCATGCTAAAACCTTAACATTGACCCATTGTACCCACAATTTTTGTACCCACATTTTTTTTTCGTAACCAACATTTTCGTACCCACATTTGTTTAGTACCCAAAATTTGTGTTCCCACATTTTCTTACCCAAAATTTTCGAACCCACATTTTTTTTTGTTCCCACTCATTCCATCCCGCGAAACCCTTAAGGTGTCGCAACTCTAGTTAATTCCTACGCTGCTATGTCGTCAGCAATTTTGACGGTTGGTTTGTTTACTTTCGGTTTCCACTACAAACGAAATTAATTGATTTGCTGCTTGCGTTTTTTTATTGATTAAATAATAAATTATTAAACCCTAATAATGTTATTTTCTGAATATCATTTATATTAAAGATACTATCGGATAAATAGAATACCATTCTAATACCAGTGTGTACTTACATTTATCTCGGAAAGCCTAGCCGTGTAAACCTTTCTTTAACTCGTCGCACTCAATACGTTGAATAACACATAGATTTATGTCATGTTCATTAAAAAACCACAATGTGCTCAAAAGACATGCATGTGTACTACCGATTGATATTCAAACACAATTATTACGCCTTTGTTTATCGATTAAACGCCTAACTGAATTAATAACGCGTAACGTCAGTTTCTTTGTTTCGTAGCAAGATGGAAGCTAGCCTAAGCGCTTTTCATGACGTCACGCGCGCGTGCCCTTTCCCATAAAAATATTTAAACGCAAAATACTCGAAAACTTAATTTTTCCCAGGTATAACGCCTACGCCAACAGGTAGATCGCATTCTTGTCCATATACATGTCAAATTTCAGCAAAAGTTACCGACCAGTCTTCAAGCGCCACAAATCGCAGTGATTCTCGCCAGCTTAACGAAACTTAGCCCCCTTTATCATTCGTTCGAATGAACGTCATCAATGATGACGTCCAATACATCACTCATTCCATACGAAAAAAATGTGGATACGAAAATTTTGAGTTCGAACAAATTTTTCCAAAACAAATTTGGTAGGAAAAAAAATTCGTAAGAAAAATATGTGTACGGAAAAAAATGTGGGTACGAAAATTTTGGTTACGAACAATTTATGCCAAAAATAATTTGGGTACGAAAAAAATGTGGGTATGAAAATTGTGGGTTATATAAAATGTGGGTAGGAAAACAAAATTTGGTACGAAAATTTTGCTTCCAAAAAAAATGTGTGTACTAAAACAATTGGTTATGAACAAAATTGGGTACAAACTATTTTGGGTACAATTTTTATATTAGGAAAGATGGGGTACTTGTAAGTATACCGGGGTACCCAAAAGTATCATTTGAAAATTGGTGTACGGTTGAGTATACTTCAAAGTACCCTATGAACGGGGAAGTAGTATCTGGGGGGGACCTTGACCCATTCAGCGTTAGTACCCCAACAAGTGGACCATGGGCCCAAAGGCACTCACCTGAGACTCTTAAGGAACTAAATTATTATCACAACAAGAGCATCGCATAACGGATGCCGACGCTCGGCTGCGGGTGCAGTTTTGAATAATGAAAGCTTGTCAGAATATTTTTTAAGAGGTCACAGTGACCTTAACCTTTGACCTAGTGACCCAAAAATGGTTGTGGCGTGGGTGTGATGTTTGTACATCAAGGTGCATCTTTATATGGAGTTTCAAAGTTGTAGGTGGAAGTACTTTGATTTTAAAGCCAATGTTTACGTTTTAGGGGCGGACCCCAGCCGGCAGAAAGACACGACACGACGAGCTGGCTATGACAATACCTAGGATTTTCTCCTGAAACAACCGAGCTTAAAAATGAAAGTACTTTATGAAACATAAATGCTTAATGTATATGCCCAATGTTAGTTTTGAAGATAAATATTCATAAACAAATCAGCCAATATATCGTAAGAACAAATGACCTGACAAAGTTTCTTGAAGGATAGACAGTAAAGGTGATTTCTAGAGTGGTAAACAGATTTTACTATACCCATGTAAGGAAAACTGCCCTGCCCCTAACGGCCATGCATGGTTTTAAGCGGACGGAACCATTTTTGAACTCGACCCAGGTATAAGATTAAAAGTTATCAAAATATCAATGAAATCCGATTAGGAATTAGTATAACACTGACAGACATTAACATTGTATTCTATTTTTTCTGCAATCGATAATAAAAGGTTCATGAGGGAATCACAATATAAGCGTTTAATTAATAAAATCATAAAAAAATGTGGGCAACAAATCATTTTTGTTTCAATAAGAATTATACACTGTAATTAAATGAAGCACACAATGGGAATTATTCAAATATTGATTGCAAATGAAACGGTGCTGTACATTAAGATTCTTGACACTATTTCAGTTTTTATAGGAGTCATAAACAAGATGTGTTTGTGAAACAATATGTCCCCCATATATTTGACCTTCGACCTTGAATGATGACCTTGACCTTTCACCACTCAAAATGTGCAGCTCAATGAGATGCACATGCATGCCAAATACCAAGTTGCTATCTTCAATATAGCAAAAGTTTAAGTTTGACGCAAACCAACAAACAAACCTGGCAAAAACAATATGTCCCCCAGTATAGACTGTGGGACATAACAAGAGCTGTCAGAGGACAGCGCGCTCGACTATTCGAGTGCTTGACAGTATAACGAAACCTATCATGGGGAAATTGTTCATATTCAATAAGGTCAATGTAATATAGTCATATTCTAAGTGGAAGAGGACCATACATGTAATTGAAACATATTGATCATTTATGTTTTAAAGAAGTTGTACTTTATAGACGATTCTGTGTTCAGGTATATTTTCCACAATCAATTGAACATTTGTAAAGACATAGAACAAACTAATAAGATTTTATTTCAAGTTTAGGTGGTGTCCATTGTGGAATGTTAGGTTAGTGTTGTTTTGTCAAAGCATGAATCAAATTTGAAAGATAAAAGGAAACGTCTTGACGGGCATAACTTTGGACAAAATAATACAATGGATGGTTTAGCAACTTTAAAAATTTCAAAGGGCCATAACTCTCTAAATAAATCATCAAACCAGAACCCACTTATACCATGCGCATCTCCTAGAGGTAGTTAAGCTTCCCATAAAGCTTCTTTGTATTCCAATCAGTAGTTGGGGAGAAATAGCCCGGACAAGAATTGCACGACATGTATATGTACAGTTTATAGAAAATTTAAAAGGTCCATAACTCTGTGAAAAATCAACCGACCATAACCGGCTGATGATATGCACATCTCCTGTTGGTAGTGAAGCTGCCCATAAAGTTTCATTGAATTCCCGTAATAAGTTGCTGAGAAATAGCTCGGACAAGAATTGCACTATATGTTCAATGGAAAATTTCAAAGGGCCATAACCCTGTGAAAAATCATCCGACGAGAACCGGCTGATAATATGCACATGTCCTCTTGGTAGTGAAGCTTCCCATAAAGTTTCATTGAATTCCGGTCATTGGTTGCTGAGAAATAGCCCGGACAAGAATTGCACTATATGTACAGTTAATGGAAAATTTCAAAGGGCCATACATTGTAAATCTGTGAAAAATCATCCGACCAGAACAGGCTGATAATATGCACATCTCCTCTTGGTAGTGAAGCTTCCCATAAAGTTTAATTGAATTCCCGTCATTAGTTGCTGAGAAATAGCCCGGACAAAAATTGTGCACGGACGGACAGACGAAGCGGCGACTATATGCCCCCTCTAAAAAATTTGGAGGGAGTATAATAAAGAAGTTATGGCAATTTAAAGGTGGTACGCAAACTTAAACATAGATTTATCAATTATATTCATAGTCTAATTGAAAAAAGGCCATAATTGTTACAAAATGCTTGATACAGTTATCTGCTCTTTTTTATACATTGGGGTCATTTTGGTTAAGAAGAATGCAAAATACATGTATGGAAGCAATATCTCAAGGGACATAGAAAATATTTGAGGTGGTATGCAAACTTTAACATA
Organism: Dreissena polymorpha; assembly: GCF_020536995.1. Classification (NCBI taxonomy): domain Eukaryota; kingdom Metazoa; phylum Mollusca; class Bivalvia; order Myida; family Dreissenidae; genus Dreissena; species Dreissena polymorpha. The sequence goes on along the minus strand of NC_068361.1, from coordinate 46,317,744 downwards.
GATTTATCAATAATATGCATATTCTAAGTGGAAAAGGGCCTAATTCTGTTAAAATGCTTGATACAGTTGTCTGCTATTGTTTATAGATTGGGGTCATGTTGGTAAAGAAGTATGCAAAATATAAAAGCAATATGTCAATGGACATAGGAAATATATTTGAGGTGGTACGCAAACATTCCAATGCGCACGCCGACGCCGGGTTGAGTAGGATAGCTCCACTATATATTTTTCATATATAATAGTCGAGCTAAAAAGTAAATATACTATAAACAACAAGCTAACCTCAATCACAAATTGAATGCAATGCTTATAACAATAAAGTTACAATGATATGCCAGGGATTGAAACTAACTTTTTACTATTGTGGTCAACCATCTTCAGTATTTTGGTTGCCCAGATAAAGAATAACGAGCCCAGAAATATAAACATGTGAATATTATACATTCTTTTAATATAATAATAGATAATTAAATACATTTGCTGACAATACACACGTTCAATGCATGATGTATTATTATGAGCCTGAATTGAATCATGTCCTATTCCTAAATAATGAATGTTATTTAACTAGTATTGATACATGGTGATCAATTGTTTTTCAATTTTATTGCACTGAATTGTTGTAAGCTTTAAAAAAAGAAGTTCACCAACTTTTGAAATTGAGTTGCGTTGCCCAGGCCAAAATCTACTTGCCCCGGGCTCACGGGTAACCACTAATTTCCATCCCTGTATGCTCTTCATTTTCTGTTCTTCCATCCCATTCTCAAAATTAATTTTAAGCACACTATTTTTTAATAACATTTGTATGAATTACTTACCATTATCACCCAAAAAATAATTTTACAAAGCTGTAATCCTGTCGTAGAGATTTAATTTACCATTATCAGTGTTTTCTTTTAATACCGGCAGCCAGCGATTTCGCCGGTTACATTTATTCTTGATGCCGGCTACTTTTCCCAAATATATCAAGTAAATGTCACAATTATCAAAACTCATTGTTAAAATCATCAATGTGATTTAATTTTAAATCTTAACTTGTTTAACGTCGCATCATTGTATGACGTCGTCAAGTATAATATTTTCCGCGAGGTCGCACGTTCACCTTTTACCGTCATAGATTATTTTAAAGAAATATTATTTGGTTTGCGAGGTCCGTTAAATGGGGAACACCATATTCGGTATTTATATTATGCTTTAACAATTAATTAATGATGTGTAATAAATATTGTATAAGATATTTCGATATTTATTGAAAATGTTTCAAATTGTTATTTATGAAACCTTTTATTCTAATGAGTGTATGCTATTATATTATACTTTGAATAGCATATCTGTTGTACTATAATCTTATTATTCATTTTTTATTGTTAATTTCATTTATTGTAGAGAATCATCAATGTTACATGTAGTCGCCAATGCTTGTCGTCAGTGTTAGTCGTCGATGCTTGTGATCATTGTCGTCAATGTAAGTCGTCAATCCTTATCGTCTTTATACATGAAGGAAATAAAAGCAGAAACAGAGACGCATTCTTGATTACTTGATTTATTCCTACGGCATCCTCTCAACACTCATACTAAAAAGCATGTTGATGCAGATTTTTTAAAAGAGAAGTTTGTTTAAGCATAAACTTTTTGTACCGAAAATGTTCGTATCCACATTTTTTTGTTCGTACCCATTTTTTTCTTGCCAAATATTTTGTTTCGTACCCAAATTATTTTTTGGCATAATTTGTTCGTATTAAAAATGTTCGTACCCACATTTTTTTCGTAACGAAAATGTTCGTACCCACATTTGGTTTCGTACCCAAAATTTTCGTACCCGCATTTTTATTACCCAAAATTGTCGTACCCACATTGTTTAGTCCCCACTCATTCCATCCCGTGAAACCCTTAAGGTGTCGCAACTCTAGTATACGGTACGCACATATTTCCTTTATCTTTCCTTTTGCAATTGTTATTAGACTTTTATTCGGTTTCATAATTGATTTTTAAAAGGTTGTGAAATAACGGGACCTGACATACTGTTTATAAAATGAATATTTGTATTCGTTATTCGGAGCTTATTTAAAAAGTATCCAATTAAAATATGATTAAGTAATCAAGACCATTTGGGTGTTAATATTATATATGTTTCTGTCTAGATGTTTTTATTTTAAAATGTTTTGATCAATAAAACCTTACATTCGACATGCATAATGATAATAGCCAAACCTTGACATTGATGAGTCCCATAACCGTAGCCGGGGGGTGCATTGAGTGCGTTCGCACCCAATCTTTTTGGACGAGTAAAAAAGTGTACTATAAGTTGCACCCAACTTTATTGGACGCAAAAACGGTTATTTATTTTTTCCAGGAACCCAGTGAGTCTTCGTATTTTAGCGTTAAAATAATATTGTATTCAATATGCAACCGACAGGTCATAATATTTCTCGATTATGTCATTTCCAAAATAGCGCGTGATTTTTATGTACAAGTTCTAACCGTAGAATAGTTAAAATCAACAGAAGTTATGACAGCAACATTTGAGAAGATCTAAGAAGCCGGTCCCCGCAAAATGGAATCTGAATCTTTCTTACAAATAGATATTTTTTCTGTATAGTGCAAAATTATGAACCTGGTAATCTAATCCGTATAAAATCGATACTTATTTATAGATAATTTGATACAAAATGATTGTTTTGTAACTTTTGTCATCGTTATTAATGTCTATAACTGTAATAGATACCATAACAAAATGTTGAAGCCTACTTATTGCGAGTTGAAATCACAGTCCAATAACCTTTTTCGACAATTATCTAAATGGCTGGAAAAATAATTTGATTAATTTGAATTAATATATAATCTTAAAAAAGGAAATAAATTTTATATGATAATTAACGGAATGTTATGTCAGCTTCCAAAAAATGGCTGAAATAAAAGAACACCCTTCGACTATTGCCGAAGACTTATGAGCAACTGGCTTATAACTTTGCACTAATACCACGATTAATAACAAGAACACATTGTGCACAGCATTTTCGACAAACTGAGTTGTCTTTTTGTTATATCCCCGTACAACAATATTCGGATCCCCTAAAGAGTTTTCCAGCAAAAAATATCAGCTATGCTCAAGTTATGATAATTTTTTGTTGAATGACAAGAAAACAAATCATTGTTACAGAGCAATGCACTTTTTTGTAGTTTACCAACACTTAATGGCATCTGTTCTTCTCCACATACATAACTTTCTACAATGTTTTAATTATGTTAAACTTGACACTAGGAATGTCCTATTCTTAAACAGTTGTTATAATGAATTTAAAACGTTATAACACATGATCAGATAGACGTTAACGTTTAATTTTCATCAACGGTGACGGACCTTGAGCATATAATGGGCAAATAAGTTCATCTTTTTTCTTCAACATCCTGGTATACATTGTTAAGGATTTTGATACCATATATGTTTCTGAAATTCGTTTAGAAAAAAATAGCTAATTTGTTAAAAATAGTTAAAAAATAAATAAAGTAACCAGTTATACCATTTTGATTTCTTTTTAGTATTGATGCACATAAGAGAAGACCCCGTTTTGTTAATCAGCGTTTGTTGAACAAATACACTATTAGCATGTTTAGAGCAAAGCTAGAGTGTTTTGATATTTAAAACCGTTGTTATTGTTGATTTTACATTCTATAAATTTGTTGTTACATATGGAAACAAAGTGTGTGCGCGCATACTAGGGTTGCGTTAAACACCGTATAAAATGATGTATATCGTTGACTGATCGAAAAAGGTGGTTATTGAAAAACGTGGTGGGGAATACATGTATGTTATATCATATTCATGTCGATCAGTAACTGAGTATGGTCAATGAAAGTGAAATTTCATATAAAAATGCTCTATAACTTCAGTCTCTAAATACAGTTAAAAGTGACCAGAATGCAGGAATTTACGTTTCATGTTCAAAATTCTCTAGGGGGAGGACCTCCAAAGCCATCGATTGCAGGAGGAACATCCCCTCCCGCACATACTCCCTTTGCCACTTCGTTGCTCAATAACAATCGTTGATGGCAAAAATTCGCAACCCCCCTTTGCAAAACCCTGGCTACGGGCCTGAATCCTTCCGCGTTGTGTGTTTGTATTAGTAGTATGTTTGTTATTATGTTCGCGCTACTGTATACAGCATTTGCTACTAGAAAAATAATTTTACCTTGTCCATGTTCTTCGGGCCTTGATGGTTGAACTGAAACATATATCAGGCATAGTCTGTTCAATGCTTGTTTTCAAGAAATATTTATAACGTATTGAAAGTCCTCACTTTTTTACAAATACATCAGGGAATATGATTTGGTTCATACCATTACACATGGAAGCGTTACGAGTCTGCAGTCCATTTGTGGTCCAGCCTGATGGACAAGGTGTACATTCTGGGCTCGTGAAGTCCTCTTTGTAGGTACCACGTGGGCAGCGCTCACAGTAGTAGTCTACCGGGTAGCTGCCTGGGCCGCATTGTACTGAAGATGTTTGAGAACAAAACTTTGTTTAACCCGTTTAGGTTTATAGTACTCATTTAAGGATGTATTATTCAGGATAATCAACGAGTTGATTGTGGTCGTCAACCGATAGAAGTATTTGTTGATAGAATGAATTGTTTTAAAGAAATATGAACCATGACTGACATTTGTGTCTTACCACAGAAGGAATCAATCTCCACAGTTCCTGGCGGGCATGAAACCTCTCCATCAACAGATGTGCCGTTGGAGACAATGTCATATCGCGTTTGATCCACCAGTATGGAGAATCGACTCTCGTTCACTAGTCGCTGGAGAGTATAGTAGGCCTCCTCGAGTATATTATAGCACGACCGAGGATCTAAAATATAGTATTCATCGACCTAAAAGTTGAATGAATATGTAGTAAGCGGAAAGTAGACATTTCATGACTCTTACACGTCGAACATAGTTGATGTCTAACGGTTGTTTATTTTACTTTGATTGTATATGTGCACATTGTCCTCCATTTACCTTTTACAGGTATGCACGATATCTCAACTTCGAACCCAACCAGTTCAGTGCTTCTATGGCGTCGACTGTCTTTAATACCTGTCATTATACCGGTCACCTCCAGTGAACGCATACTGCATTGTCCGTTCTGAACGCAATGTAACACGTCGACCCCAGCGTGAACGGTTGACAGTATAACAGTTGACACATTCGTCGAGGCGCGTACCGACACTTCCGGTGTGAGGTCTTCGTACTCACCCGAGTAAATCAAAGTGTTTCCTTCGGCGAGCTTGATCTCTGAATTAACAACATCTTAATGCAGTCGACAAAACATGTTTATATGATAAATCAACAAAACAATCGACGCGTGCTACTGAGTAGCGCATTAACACTGTCCATCTTCATTTAGTTATTTAGGGCATGTTCATGTATCTATAAAAAAATATGAATTGTAATATAACCTGTACATGTTCCAATCTGCACATTCGGGTTTTGATTATTGCGGATATTCCACTCAAAGCCTGTATCTGGGCCGCACACAATGTTGTCTAAAAACAGTTCCGAGTCGAAGGCATAGCCTTCTTCACAGAACGGCAGACACTGTCGAGTACCTTGCCCCGTCCATGAGCAGTTCATGGACCCGTGAAGAGGGTCGGATGGATCGACGTCACATTCTTTAAAAGAAAGCAACTGTATTTAAGGATGATAATAGTGAGCGGAAGTGTTCTTGAAAAACACATAACATACACATATGCTTACATTATGTTATTACTTTCGGACTATGTACTTACTGATTGGAAAATATGTCTAATGGGACAAAGGATATGTATGTTAGAAAAGGTAATATACGTTACCATAGACGCAAAGGTCAGACATAGTACACGTTTTAATCTCAGTATCGTTGCCTGTACAATTCGAACCGCCATTTTCAGGTGCCGGATCAGAGCAGTCCCGGGCTCGCATCTGTTGTCCAGAGTCACACGTGACTGAGCACGATCCCCACGATCCCCAGGAGGTCCAACCGCCGTCAACTGGTAATAAGTAAAGCAAGTGCAGAAAACCAATAGTTTTCGAAAGTTAAATGCATTAATTCAAATAATTTCTAATTAATTAAAAAACACATCTTCATGATATCGCATGATTTTAACAAACATAAACAAGGCCGTTTGCAATTAAGGCTACACATGTATACACAAATAACATCCTGTAATGGCGTACCAATTTGAATTTCGCAAAACACGCCATTAAACATTGAAGTGCATTGACACGTGAAGGAATCTACTCCATCTATGCACGTGGCGCCGTTCTGACACGAGTTCCACTCGCAATCATCCATATTCTGCTCACACCTGTCACCCGTGAAACCAGTCTTGCATGTGCAAGTGACGGTGTTGGGGCCATCTAGACATACACCCCCATTCTGGCAAGGAGAACTTGCACAATTGTCAACATCTGTTGATTGAAAGAAGATAAAGACGGAACGGTGGTATACGAATCAATTGTTTGAAATGCATTATCCGGCACAAGAGATAACAACAACTGAATGTGTCACTGTTATTGCTTAACAATGCGGATAAATGTTATCAGTTTATCCTGCCTCTGTTGCAAACATTGACCAAATAAAGCAGGGTCGAATACATTGTCCTATCTCCTGTCAACAGGATATAGTGTATTCCTACGCACGCTGTGACGATTAACATGTTCTAATATCTGACCTTTGAAATTTATTTGGACGCATCATGCATGTTATCGTTATATTATATGTAATCCTTTTTTTCTTCTTTAAAATATTTAACCGATTCAGCTTTTCGTATTTATTATTTTTATTTACTTGATTATGCAATTTATGACGTTTATTGTGTGGCGTCATTTCTCTGACGAAACATACTATCTACTAATAATCTAGTTTCTCTCAGGATTATAAGGCTAACAATTTGGACATGGTGGTTTTAACAGTATTTTTATATATTTTAAAGTATCGAACGAATCATAAACGTATTTCGGATTGTGTGTTTGTCAGTCATAATTGTTAACTTCGATATGAATAAAATAATTCGCTACGGCAGGATTATGATTTCGTAAATCGGGTATTGGGTCAGAGTGGTTAGAATTCGATACAACCGCTATAAAAAATAGTGTGGTTTAAATACATTTCGATAATAGGGATGGAAAACCAGAAAATGGATTTCGACAAAGGGATGGAAGAACAGAAAATGAATGTGTATATCGTTGTTAATTCATTGTTATAAGCAATGGATTAAAGTTGTCATCAGCCTAAGGTAAATAAAATTTAGTTTGTGTTTTACTGCTGCATTTATTTTTCATTTTTACCAAGAAAAATATCACATTCTCGATTCATGTTTTATTTCTTCTCATATTTTCAATAGGAAAGTATTAAAAGGAACAGTTTAAAATAAAACTATTTTTTACGTGACACAATCGGTAGTTATTCGGTCGTAAGGAATGTTGTGTACATTAAGGAGGCCCTACAAGAATAATTATATTGTTATGTCGATTAATTATTTGTCTTTGATTAAATGTGTAAACGGCATGAAGCAGGATATATAGAATACATGTTTGGTGCCGAGATGGAGAAAGTATATCCGGTTCGGCCCGAAAAAGAAAAATAGGGCGAGATTTATTTAATTTTTCTAAGCCTCACCAGATAAACTGTCTCCATCTCGGCATTTTCTATGTTTGTTTTAAATAATAAATGATATAATTGTATTTACAACTTCAAGCAATTTTACCATCGCATTGACTGACGCTGCGCACGAAGGGGCCAGCCACTTCTTCAAAATGTTTCCATGATAACAGAGTGCCTTGTGTATCATATGAACATTTCTTTACGGGAGACAACTCTACATCATTAGAAGTTGCATCCCAGAGATTCAGTGCTGTCACACTCCCAACGAATAATAACCCTAAAAGAAATATATCAATAACAACCTGTTCTGTTTGAATATAACAATATGTCATTTTTAAAAGAATAAATCATTGTCAAGCAAAGGGACGGAACGATTACCACTCTTTTAGTACACTTCCTTGTGTATGAACCTTGTATAAATGCTTGCTTTTCTTAATTACGTACCTCCAATAGTCAAATCGTAGTCCTCCGGTTCCAACAATGTAGCAAATGTGCATGTGTGGGGAGTTAATAATTCCTTATCATCAATAGTCACCGTGACGTTACTGTTAGTGACACTTAGGCCGAGGTTGTGCCATCGAAGGTTTTCAATAATACCAAATGATTTTACGGATGTTTGACATCTGTAAATATGATTGAAATTGTAATTAATGACACACTGCCTTGAACCGGTTTTTCATTTTGATAATACTAATTTTGTTTTTGTTTTTTATGGGTATAAAATAAAGTAATCCGTCCTGAATTTGTACAGGTATTTATTCGCTATACATCTAAGGTATTCAAAAATGAAGTAAATCAAATAAGCTTTAAATGAAGGCCATAAGCAAAACATGTGAAGCTTTAATTAAAATTCTGGAAAATCCGATTTCAAACAAACATTTTCAGAAAATCTTTTTCAACAATAGTTGTCTGATTTATTTTCCATACCTTGGCCTATAAAATAACATCGTATTTATGCAATTATAAACGTAATGAAAGCGTTAATACTATATAATTTGAAAAATACGTGAACCAAACCATGTAATAGTTTGTGAGACAAAATCAACAAGGAGGCTGCAACAAAGGAAATAATAATTAATAAACAGTATTCTGCGCCTTTGATATTAATGGACAATATATATTGCATTTTTAATATTATTTATATGATTTCTCAAGATAACCGTTTGATGAGCGCTAAACGTTTAAAAACATTTGAACACGTACCCATAAAGTGTTACATCAATAAAACCCTTCCGAATTTCCAATCTAAACACAGATTGCCCGTGCGCGTCTGTAATCTCTAAGATGCGGTCACATGTGCTGCAATGCATCCAGAGGTTCAGGTAGAGGTTCGTACAGTTCGAAGTGGGCGTGAATCGCACAGAGGCATTGCCGTATGCATATATATCGCTTGAAAACTCCAAGTCAAAATCTGAAATGTTCCAAATGCAGTACCGAGTGCCCTGCAGGTTTGCAAACAAACACACTGTATCCGCTAACAGTTCTTCACTGTGGCTTTAACTCTTTTTGACACAATTATGTCAGATATTTCGAATTATTAGATACTATATTATTTTTACACGATAAGCTAGATAAAGCTTAGTATTAGTTTCAGTAGAATTTGAAAATATTCCAAGTGCACATCTATTGTGAAGTAGTTATGAACGCTTAATAATCGATAATCAATAAGAAACAATTATATAATACCATAACATTCTTCTATTTCTGTAGCAGCCATATTAGCTCTCGTGGTTTTTGACCGTGGACACAACATACATTGTGTACGTCCGTACACCGGTGAATATGAGCCTACATCACACGGGGAGCAAGGAATTGTTCCGGTTGGGGAAATATATCCAGGAGGACACGCCTCTATATAATTTGAGAAAATATATTCACTAACCATTGTTATTTTATTTTACTATTGTAACTGAATGTATCTTAACAGGTCAAAACAAAAATAACTTAAAAACAAGTAACAGTATTACTATTCTATAACACATAAGATTTTCTTACCAACGCACTGATCGGCGTCAATAGAGCCATTTGTCCGTGTGGTCGTACGTGTAGGACATTCATTACACGTGGTTTGTCTTGAGGTGGGTTGGTACTGACCCTTCGGACATGGTTTGCATTGACCGGCGTCGATGTCATGGTATGTCCCGATTGAGCAATTGACTACAATATTGTTGACAATATTGTTATTTATGAATATTTACCAAAGTATATCCAACATAAGTACTTTTTATTTGTTTTAGATACTTCCCTAAGACCAGATTGATATAATGTAAAAACAGTAGCCTCAGCTTTCAGAATTAAATTTAAAGCAATATATGTCCTTTTTAATTATCGGCATTTGCTTATTCCAAAATTATATCAAGTTTGTTCAAATAAATCATTACAAGCAGCGAGACTAACTGCTGTATACGTCTGATGTCAGATTACTATTTCGTTTCTTTTTGAGATACATGCAAAAACGAGGGGTTAGACACACCATGACTTAAGACAAAGAGCACAGCTGTCCGTCAACGTTATATTATGCAGAGATTAACAATGTGTGCAATTGACGCAATGGTTTTTTTTATAATACAAGAGTCATTTCCGGATCAAAAATCGTTGCAATTATTAATCGATGAAATGACTTATGTAGAAGAGCTAAAGTTCTCCTTACCACACGCAAGCATTACACTGTCCGCAATCGATCCAAGTGAGCACGTGACTTCGGGATTAGAAACATGTAAAGAGGTTAATTGCATGTATTGTCCGTGACCTATCTCGAGACTTGCGTTGCTTTCAGTCCTTGCCCGATATATTTGTTCTTGCATCATAATGGCATCAGTAGGTGAAAGTTTGTTCTGACCTTCGCCAGACACAGTCAGTATCACAGATACCGTCAGAGTCTTTGGTACTGAACGGCGTTCCCTTGCTTGACGAGTTTCGTTGAAACAGTAAACCTAAGATAAACATGCAGGCTGTTTGTGATTTTTAGTTTTCAAGCCGTAATATCCTGCTATCAATGTCAGTAGCACATGTGGCGTGAAATTGAGATGCAGACAGTGCATCCTTTGGTTCACTGTGCAATCAAACGGAAAAGGTATCGTATACTAGTATGCCTAAACATTTTTGTACTTGTTTTTGTACTAAATAAAGTTACGAAATAAGTATATCGCAACTACTTATTATGTATGAGTTCATTACACAAAAAGTATTTAGTACTAATCAAATTGGCGTTTATATTATTATTATTACCATATTTGCATTACTACAATTCTTGTAATTGGCTGACACTGACTTTGAGATAATCCGAAATTAAAACTATGCTTTATTCTAGTGTGATACAAACATGTGTTGGCTAAGAATTGATAGGCTGAATAATAACTTAAATAATTGGGCCGCGCTCTGTGAAAATGGGGTTTAATGCATGTGCGTAAAGTGTCGTCCCAGATTAGCACGTGCAGTCCGCACAGGCTACTGTGCAGCCCGCACAGGCTAATAGGGGAAGACACTTTCCGATTGTATGATATTATCTGTTTAAAGGAAGTCTTTTCTAATAAAAGATCCAATTCAGGCGGAAAGTGTCGTCTTTGATTAGTCTGTGCGGACTGCACAGGCTAATCTTTGACGACATTTTACGCACATGCATTTAACCCCCTTTTCCCAGAGCACGGCTCTCATCTTGAATAGCACACGATTAAGAGTATAGAAACAGAACATAGATATAAACTATACGTTAGTATTGTGAGAAGTGTGATGGGTTTTTAATGGTAGACAGGGACGATACTGTCCACTTAAGCTGGACTTTAGCTAAAAAGACTTTCTTTTAACAGAAACTATTATAAAAACGGAAAAATGTCGTCCCTGACTTGCCTGTGCGGACTGCACAGGCTTATCTGGGACGGCACTTTACGCTCATGCATTAAACCCTTTTTTACAGAGCACGGCCCACATTTGTTCCAACCTCAACATAAGAAGCATTGCAGTTTGTCGCTGTGCACACATTTCCCAGACTGGATAAAAGGGCGGCTATGAAGTTCTGCTTGATCTGCTCTTTGGCTGCCCAACAATCGCCATCAAAGTAATAGTACTCATCAAGCTGGTAATTGAAAAACGGATCCGGTTCCCATGCTGCGAAAGTATAAAGCATAGTTTTGAATGAAATACTTTAGTGTTTTATATATTTTCTTGTTTTGTTTTGTCCAGTTTTATATGCGCATTTTGTCCATAGCCTTTAATACATTAATATGACGATACCAAGAGAGTATCTCCTGATAATGATTTAAGAGTTTGGAGTTTGTATTATTTCAAATAAACAAAGAAATTAAAAAAAAAATTATAGTTAACAAACCTGTACATGGCGGCAATTTTCCATCATCTTTGACATTTGAGAACACGCCACTGATGTCGCTGCACGTGAGAAGAGGATCGAACTCTGAATCTTGGACCACGTATCCTTTTTCGCACTGCAACACGCAATATGCTCCTCCTGCCCAGGTGTCACACGAGAGCGCACCGTGCTCGGGAGCACTGGGGCGTAAGCATTTTCCTTCCACTAAAACATGCAATAGGATTATAAGCGTTTTTTTATGTATTCATTCATTTCAATTGTGTCCTTTTACTTGGCCTTATATTTCACAAGGATATTAACCCTTTACCACTTAGATACGTATTTGTACGTATTTGTAGTCCCTTAGAAAGTTACATTTAATGAAAGACATGTCTTACTGGATTCAAGTCTTAAAGGTTTCATTTCCAATCCTTAGAAACTGATGAGCAGCAAACAACATAAACCCTGAACAGACTGCGAGTCACTTAAAGGCTGTTGTGGTTTTATTCTGTTTGCGCATAGCCATTTTCACTTTGTTTCTAACTGGGAAAGGTAAATATTTGAAGTGGGACTTACGTTCACAGAATGGTTGTGAGGATCCAAACGTCCACATGCCATACAAGATGTCACTTGAGTTCCATGCATCACAATAGACGATGTTGTCGCCTTTGAGAGATGCCCCTTCCTGGCACGTAAAGCCACACTGCGAGCCAAAGCGCCTGCCATCCGTACACTCTACCTTCGTGTATGGGCGTGGGTATAAACTGTGACAAGTGATCTCTGAAATACCATGGCATTCAATGACATTCTAATTATTTCTCATTCAAATGATCAAAGCAATGCGATGTGATTGCACAGCACATACACAATTTATTTTTAAATGTGTAATGAAATTACATTTATTTGTATGGACCATTAAAGTGTATACAATGTCGTCGTACAGATCGTTCAATAGTGTTCGATTGGTGGTTTGAATTGTGACATCGTGACTGTATGATAATGGCACCAATACTAACGTTTAACCGCTAGTTGTATTTCGCAGGTGGATGTGTTGTTCTCACTGTCCCATGCCTGGTAGACAACAGTGTATTCGCCCACTTGCACCACTGTACCCGGTGATGGGCCGCGAACTTGTCTTGCGACTGTTCCTGCCAAACCAGCGTTGTCAGAGTGAAGAGGTTCCTGCCAGTTAACTGTGGTGAAATCGTGCGATTTGTCTGCATAGAACACGAGCAGCGAGGGACATTCTGCGTACATTGGAGGGGTCACATCTGTCATAATAGAGAATCTCAAATTTTATTGGTTATTTTAAGTTCTAAATGTAAAGTTAAAACAAATAAAGATCGATGTTTAAAATGATACGGTCTGTTTGGTAGTGTGTGTATTTCAAAGTTTAGTTACGGGTCCATCGGCCTCTTCGTATAGTGCACCTATAGGTAGGGCATGTACTCGGTTTAGCACCGCTTAGTGTACACTCTTGAAACCAATTACCTCGACAAACTGCCTCGTTTCCTGACCAGTTTCCGTGTGCATCACACGTTCGAACTCGAGCTTCGCCCGGTAAAATGTCGAAGCCATAAGAGCATGTGTACTGACAAGCACTTTGGAAATTGTTTTCGTCTGTGCAGTCTATGGTTGTGTTAATATTGCCGGGAACAAGTCGCTTGCAGGTTCGAGCTAAATTAAATAATCATACTGCGTGTTCCGATTTATTCTACATATTTTTGTTGAATAAAAATGTGAAGCATATATCTCGGAATAAAATGTGTATACGAATCAAAGTTAATAAGGAGATTTTCAAGTGCACTATAATTAATCATCATGAATCTTGTTTGAGACCGTAAACGTTTCTGCATTATACTTACGAACGCATGTGGGAAGACTTGTTACACTCCAACGATCTTGCGCCTCACAGATAGTTGTGTTCGAACCGTGCAAATTGTAACCGGGAAAGCATCCAAACGTGCAAAGCGTGCCAACCAACATGTCAACAGAGGGGTCACAAACAACCCAACCATGCCTAACCGTAGCCCATGGTCTGCAATATTTCGCTGAAATGTTAATAGAGGTCTGTTCTGTAAAGGATATATTCATCTATAAACTCTGATGTGCAAATATGTGATACAACGGCCAAACTGCGTATGTTGCACATTTTAAATTGTATGTGGCCTTCTATGAGTTTTATCTGATTTGTTTGGGACTGTGACGCGATAATGTTCGATGTTTTTATACCATCGTTTTTTTATTAAGATATATTTGAAAGCTCATCCACAATAATTGTAACTTCACAAAGACAGATATATAACACTAGTAAAGAATAACTTGATAGTCAGTTAGTTACATAATGATAATTTCAGTTAGTGTTATGATTGAAAATGCATTAAACGCATGGAAGACTTGCTCAAAACGGTTATCAGTTTGATGATTTATTCTTGAATATCTTACATGTATACGTGTATATTTATTTCATAAACCAATGAGTGTCTTTTTCGTATATTTCCGTTATTTTCTATTCATTTGCAATGTTATAATATGAAATTTAATTTACACTTGTATATGTCCGCGTCAATGTCACATAGCTGAGGAAACATGATCATCCGGTGACGATATAAACAGCATGACTGCTGCTAAGTATGTGCGAAAGTTTAACGGCCTTTATGCGCAAACATTCGTGGGTATTTTGCGTAAGTATAAATGTTCTTATTGCGTAATGTGCTGTATTGAATTTCCACAACGCTTACCTTCAACCGTAACAGTAAACCCACAGGTCGCCGTGTTCCCTGTGTTATCCTTTGTCATGTACCTTATCGTATGCAAACCGACGTAAAACACGTGTCCTGGGCCGTTTCCTTCGATGCGTTGCGCACTAGAGTGTTCATGACAATATTTGTAACAATTCATTACCCGTTGACATACTTGTTTTTTTTCCTTTTAAAATTGTATTGCTGTGTTAATGAATAAATTATAAAAAAGATGCATTTGTGATTAATAAATTGACCCTCATAAGCAAATGCACTAGAAATATAAATGCCGTTGCTGAATATGTTTTTTCTTTCAATATTGATTGTGTTTTATTGAATGTTAAGATCTTCATTATGATATAACAACACAATATAAATTTTTTAAACGCAACCACACAATAATTAATACCCAACACTGCCGTCGCTGTTGTCCCATGCCGTAGGTTCCGTCCATTCAACATGGGTGGAGTACAGCTTAAGGGGGTCCGTGTAGTAATGCAGATTCCCTGGACAGCCGGACAGAGAGGGCGGCGCCTTATCCAGCACTTGCGAAGAGCGTCTTCGACCACATGCGGTACAAAGCTCTCCACAAAGAACCAAAAGAATCGCACGTGAAATTATAGCACGATCTAAACAAAACATTTGTTAATCGCTTCAGTTTTGTTATTTGAGATGAATATAAACACTTGTATAATATGTGTCCAAGGCTCATAAAAAAGAAGTATAATCTCGACAGCAGAGTTACTTTAAGACGCACGAGGCATGTTATAGTCCATGAAAGCGTACGATTCTGTATTCATGCGTGACACGAATAACTTTGAATACGTTTAAGTAATAAAATGTCAAGCTGACGATATCCACACTGTGAAAGGTTTTATATATCCATATGAGCCATAAATTTTGAAACATAACATTTAACAACGCAATCCATTCAGCTGGTGAACATGAAGTTTCACTTCGTTTATACTCTTATTTTCGTATCACATTACAAAATTGATGTCACTTCTTTGCGTGTCAACGATGATAAATTTCCAGTTTTTATATAGCAATGAAACCTTAAGTTTCACTTCGTGTATATTCTTTTTCTTATCGCATAACACAATTTATTTCAATTCTTTGTGCGTCGACGACGATAAATGTGCAATTTAAATTTAGAATTTATGAAACCAAAACCAGGCAACCACAAATGGTGGACAGTTAGGACTATTTTCTTCCTTCTAAAATATTTCTGATAATTAAGATGTCCACAAAAAGAGCGAGATATTCAGGTTGCAAACAGCGCTTTACTGTGCAAACAATTGAATCGAAAGTTTTCAATAGTTATTTTAATTAAACCTCAATTTACCTACTATAAAAAGTCTACATATATAAATTTGGACTATGCAAATAAGAACTTTGATCGTTTGGATGCATATAAATGATAGTAAATTCCACCCCTATGCTCCCTTTTCACCAAAGTTTTGCAGCTGTAATATATTTTTCAGATTGTTTTCTATTTAAAATATGTTTTAGAGCCTGTATGAAATGTAGGATACTCTTCGAGTGTGTGCATACAAAATGTGACCATGACTATAATGTCTTGTTATCAAACGATGTATCACAAGTGCGTTCATTGTGTGCACTGAACGTGATTTCTTCTTGTTTAAGTGTGCATTTATTTATGTTTCCCTTTAAAGCTGCTTTTGGAACATTCCCTTTCTGTTTGTGGCAATAGCAACATGAAAATGAAAAAAGAATATTATTATATCAGTGACTCACATAACCTTGTTTTACTTCACCAGTCATAGTGATTGTTGCACGGGGATTGAGGCACACTTAGCAAACTACAGCGCTACAGCTTATCATCGATTCATGGAACAGACACATATGGAAGTTCAAACGACTTTATATCGGAGTCGAAAACTTATTTTAAATATACATAAATGCGGTCATTGTTATATGTTCACCTGTTATTTATCGATTTCTTCAAAACTCTGTTGTGCACGGATGGGTTCTTTCATTACCAAATAATGTTTTATGGGGATTGTGTTTCAGATGACATATAGTTGGGAATCCAACCGTATTATTATATGGATACGCTCAACAGTCTCATTTTCTGTTTTATGGCAAATTTGTTTATGAACACATCACCATCGAGGACTGCTGGTTAGCTGTTGGGATTCCGATCGTAACATAATCCAGGTGTTTACGTGTCGCCTGAAAAATCGTACCTGTGCGGGTTGCATTGACTTAAAGTTTGCATTCACCAAGCCATTGTTAACAATTTTAAGTTAAGATACTTTGAACAATGCACATTAGAAGAAGAATTTGTACAAAGAATGTTGAGCTATATGCAAATGTATATTTTATTTTGCATGGAATTATACTGCGTAAAAGCATTTGGATAAGACATTAAAAATGTTCCTTATCATATATCATAATATTTAGGTGGGACCCCTTATTTTTGCGTCGTATCAATTTTAGAATGATTTAATTTATTGTTTTTTTTTTGTTTATTCTTATGTTTAACATTTACTTACTGCAAACTATGTTTTGTTTGTTTCGACTCCACGTAATCTCGTAAAAGGCAATGTAATTGTGTGGTCCGGGAGGACTTCTTTAGCCTATTTATGATCTTTTTATGTCAAATATGCATACAATGACGGAAAGAATGAGTTTTAATCAAGAACAAAAACCTCGAAGTAACTTAATATTTACGTTTCGTAGTATAAACATTATGATCCGAGGAGTATCAATCAAAGAATGCATATATAATGAAAGAGATGTACACCTAAACAAGTAAGAAAGCATTGGTGATAGGTAGCATACATTTGTAATGAAATGAAAATTAAATATATATTACATAAGCATCATATTATAAAAATGTTCATTAGTAATACAATCTTAAAAACAGGTAATCATGTTTTTTACGTAGCAAAGTGCCGTTCTCTAAGACAGGTTAATAATAATACTTTCATTTATCATTTTCATTAATTTTTAAGTGTTGTTTTGTAATAAAATTAGTTCGGTAATTCACTGTGTTCATGAAAACTTGCATCAAAGGTTTATGGTCGTTGATGACGTAAATAAATTATAACAAAATGAATTCTGATAGAGCGAAAAACTGGTCAAAATTTCGACTAAGAATATCAATCATGATTTAAACAGTTTCCGGTTAACCGTTACTAGAAAGTGTAACCGGTTGACCTGTTCCAACCCTAGTTTTTATCATAAGGACAACAATAATACTATCATAACGGTTATATAAGACGTCGTGTTTACTGTCTGTGCTTGAACAGCGGAAAAAATCCAGGTGTGTTCAACTGTCACTGTACACCCGTACCGATGAACTTCCTTCGCAGCTAGGATATATTTTGCAGAATTGGGAAATATCCGCATGTTTTCATATGATTCAGATAGATGTCCCTGAATCGTGGATAGTCATTGAATCGCTCGTACATAAACTCAGCATAGTTAGGGTGATACAGCAACATATTAGTCTCATTTGTCAAGTGCACTGAATTCTAAAAAAGAATTTAAGCGTCGGATTTGTTTCTGCAAAATAATGACATAAGCAAGTAATAATTCATAACAAAGATAGTGCTGCCTGCAGCAACATAAGATTTAAGTGCAACATTTAACAAATCCACTAACAACGGTAATAAGATTGTCGAAAGGACCATTTTCCGTCTTCTTCGAAGATCATCCATGTGTCCAATCTCCCCGGAGGACTTGGTGCGTACTTTCTCTGGCAGGCTAGCACGCAAAACTGACCATTATCTGAACCCAGTTATTGCAGAGAATTGCTCCATGCTTTGGTACAGGCAGCAAATCGCATGGTGTTGCTGAAGTGTCAATACGTATTTGTTTAAACAACGTCATGTTTCGTTCGGTTGCGGTTTGCGAAACGTCTTTCAAGAAACAATACTAAGCAACTTAAGTTACACTAACGTATAAATGTTGAATGCACACTCGGCTCTTAATGCGTTCTTTACTTTGGTTGCAGAGTAATGGATCGTGAAATCTCCCCAAGGGAAAGAGTGGCTACGTGTCTCATAGTTGTAGACGAGATGTTACGCTGAACCCATACGGTCAAAGAATTCTGGTTCAGTCCAATAGACAAATCGAGACCCTTCTGTCGCGTTCACCCGGATGTTATTAGAACAATTTGAGGTAATTGGTGGTTGTTTATCTGAAACACACGTATTGAATCGTGAATTGTTTTAAACAATTTTGGATTTTAACATTAACTAAATATTAAATATCCTTTAAAAACAAACACATCTTAAACTAAAACTCATATGGTGATAGTACCTTCATTGCAGGTTTTTCCCGCCCATCCAAGAACACATGTGCATTCGAAGTTTTTAATTAGATTTGTACACGATGCCTTATTCTTACACAGTGAACTACTACAGCTTATAGCATCTGTTACAAAAACAAACACAATAAGTGACCAGTAATCAAATGTTTGAAGACTATTCAAGCATTATAAATAGTTTTTTATCTGTTAAATAAAAGAGTGTACCGATCGAATGTTTAACATGATTTATACAACAAAACGATATTTACATTTGCAAACAAGAGGTTTACCACTCCATGTTCCATCAGTCTCATATTTCCGCTCTTTGTTTCCAATAGTTGCATTGTAACCATCATTACATACAGATGTAGCTATATTTCCCAGGTTCGTTGCAGGAGCCGTCACTAAACCATTGACAATTATACCCGGATCACCACAATCTATTGCTTCAAGAAAGTAATTATAATATTCATTATGTTAACGTATGTGTATGTGATCCTGCATATTCGCAATACTGTATTAAGAATGAAAATAAATTCCTTTATTATAAACTATTGTAAATAAATCGTTAATGGTAAATTAATTCACTAGTATTTAGAGTCTCGATGAAGAGATTTGTTGTAGATATTTGACGAGACTTTCATATAATGTATACGTTTATATCCATACATATCGATCGTAACTAACGTACGTGTATTACATGTTTGACCTCTACAGCCGGGTTTGCAGACGCACGTGTAGATTGTATCAACATCTTCGCATCGAACATAGTGCGCACATGGGTTGCGTGCGCAAACGGAAGCTTCTAAAGAGACAGTAAAATTTAATTAGAATGCTCATACTAATACAAAAATAGAAGATTTCGTATTTTGAAAAATCCACTTAGATTATTTACCTTGCTGGCAGTTGGTTCCTTTCCAGATATCAGAACAAGAACATATATAACTCTCGGGCATGATCGTACATGTGCCGCCATTCTTACAAGGGAAGCTGTTGCACGAATTCATATATGTAGCATAGACAATGAAAGCATTACCATAGAACATTCCTAACATACTTATCGACATACTTTGTTGGTAACTAGAGTGTCTGGTGACGTGTATATACTACTTTTAGTCTCAATACTAAATGGTACTCAGATAAAACTTAAAGGATCTGAAGAGAAATACACAAACAAAGCAGACTATTATTTATTTGTCTTACAAACGCAAACTGGTTTGGTTCCGCTCCATTGTGCCGAGGACTGACACGTGCGTGTGAGGTTACCCCCTGTGTAACCGTAACCAAGGTCACACGTGTAAGTAGCGGTTCCGCAAAGCTGCGTTGACGTCACGCTAACCGATGCACCACGCACAGTACCAAGCATACCGCAGTCGGCTAGAAACATGGTTATATATAGAAAAAGTAATAGGCGTCTCATGGAAAAACCCGTGTTATACACGTGCAGGATGTGTGTTGTAACATGGTTAGATATCGAAACAAATAAGAGGTATATTGCAACTGTTGAGTCTGTAATTTATAAAGTATGCTTTCAACATAAATGTCTGCGCATAAAAATGTATTTATAAAGTACCGGTAACTTCTCAGAATCACTAAGCTACTAACGTGGCGGTGGTGGGGTCGTGGGGGCCGGAAACCGTCTCCAACCCCAAAAAATTTCTTCACGCGTTTATGTTTTCTGGCGGGTGAAGATGCCTCGTCATCTTGAGACAATAATAGCGATGTTTTGTATTGCTTAAATGTTAAAAAAATAAACATATTAATAAACAAATTAATCTATCTATCGTTCAATCAATATAAAAAATTGTATCAACGCAAATATATAGATAAATCAGAACTGAATACAAGTTAAGATTCTGTTTACTTTTTCTTACAAATTAATGGCTCAATTTCGAGTCCATCGTCATTATGGGCGACATAAAATCAACTGCCGTCCGCACATTCGATATGTTGTCATGTGTTACATCCTCGAGAGGTATGTGCTGACTCCGCCCCTTTCGTCCACGCAAGTGTCCAGTCCATTTGTCGAGTATCGACAAATAACATTCGCGCTGACATAATGATTCCTGGTTGCGAAATATGTTAATGTTGTGCAATTATATGCTTAATGTTGAAGTGGAAATAATATGACATGATAAAAAATAGATTGATCTTTTTAAAATAATACAATAGCATCCATATAATAAAGTAGAATACAACGAAGTAGAATATAATACAAAATATAATAAAAAATCTTCATTATCGCATTATCCGGCATTAATTACAGAAATAAACATGAAGCAAGAGGTTGCAATATGACAGCGAGTACACAATAAGACCGATGTCAAGGAAGTTTAAAAAGTAAGCTCGAAGATACGTAACTTGGATGGATGCCAAGTATACTATCTTCAGTGATGCGTTGAAGGCGGGTTTCTCATTTCGATTATCACATCAACTGTGTTGTCTTCTTTGCTGTAGTCGCACGGACTACCTCAATTTAAGGATGGGTATAAACTACCTTCATATATGTATAAGTGCGTTTCTTTTCGTGAATATTAGTGGACATCGGAAAAATGAAAATGTATGTATGCTTTAAATTTTAAATTTTTGCAACATTGTTGTAAAACATTTCACAAAGAAGCAAAACGTGTTCGAGGAGGAGTATGACATGCCTTGGAAAATTGAATTTAAATTTGGGTAAATGTTCACACATAAATAAATGCTTTCCACTGGCAAAACATCAATATAAGGAATAATATGAGTATTGATAAATAGCTGACTATGTAAGACACGTAGCACTGGCATTTACATGTGATATTCATTTAAATTTCATGAATATTCATTAATTTATTCGATAAAGTTGTTTTCATATTATGGGATATATGTAGCAAAAACGTGCAGTTTTTATGTAATTATTTGTTTCTGCGATTATTATAACTTATACTTGCTGTTTGCAGGATAACCAGAAGGTTCCGTTATTTTTTTCACGAGAGAGTTGTCTCTTGTCTGACCTTGTGAATGCCGCAAGCGGTGACGTCACTTACTGCGATTACAGTGATGGAACATCAGTTCCTTATCACCATTGGTGTGACGTGAAGAGCAAGACGGAGAGCGGACATAATTCCACCCAGACGTACATGTGTGAATGGGGCGCTTGGAGGAGAGATTTAGGGACTAGCTCGGACGCACAGATTGGTAAGTAAGCTGTTATTAGTTTGTTAATTACTTTAAACAACGCGTATAAAACAAAACACTGTACGTTACTAGCAGAAAACATTATATATGTAGCAAGATGAAAATGGTTATACGTGTAACATCATTTCCCTCAAGTTGTTATACAAATTCAAGTTTTATTTATCCGGTCAGTTTGCTGTTCATAAGTGTACGTCCAATAGAATGATTAAAGTCACTATCACGCTCACCAATGCATACGGCTACTGTATTATGCTATAAAAAAAACATTCGACAACAAGTAGTACCATACGATGGTTAATTACAATAGGAAGACCCTAAAAACAAGTAACATTGATGTCAAAACGTTATATTACAAGCATTCGGCAAGTTTTAAGCATCTAAATGTCTAAATTTCGTTCCACGATGTAATCTACTTTCGCTTTCGAGTCAGGATCGGATTCATTCGGGTTGCGTTCATTTGCATAATTTATACAAGCCATTTTCGCATTCGCTAAGTTTCAGTTACCCAGAATCCATTTTGATTTCACAGAATGATTATTCATGAGGGCTACGTCATACTTCCGACGCTTACCGTATCCAATCTCGTGTTCGCCCGTAAATGTTCGGATATTTCACGGGAGATATAAATGGAATTATTTGTGGCCACAAAAAAATAAAAACGAGCATTTTGTATCTCGTTAAATAAATTCTACCAGACAACATCTAACGTTGAAAATTTGCATTTTGCTAAAAGGAACATTGATTGTTTTATGGGTTAGCTTTATTTAACGAAATATTCGATATTTTTGAGCGTGATTGTTACTTTAAGCATATGTATTATTTTTAGGAGCTGGTCGAACAAAACGGTTTTTCTGGTTAATTCTACCTGTACTGGTGTTTTCGTTTCTGTACTGCGTAGATGGAAGGTGCTTCAGAAAAGGTAAGACATTTGATATTTGAATAAAGGTAGACAACCCGACTAGCAAACAGACATAAGATGAAAATGACGTGACAAAGTATTAAATTAGCAGGAACCAACAAGAGAGGCCACTCGTGATGTCTCAAATCGGCAGTAAACAAAAGGTGGTACTTTATTATCTCGCTTAACATGGGTCTAAATAACGTTTAAAAGCTCTATTCTAATTGGAATAAACAGTCCGAAAACATCCAATAAAAAAGTCGAGCTATTTATCTGTCAGAACATTCATTCCGCATGCAAACTTTTTAGAAAACGAATATCGTTACCCAGACAATTTGCCTTTTTTTTCGCAGTCATAGACAGTGTTCCTGGCCGAAAACAATGAAATATTACTTTTTAAATCATTCATGTATTAGTATTTAGCAAGAAAGTGGTATAATATATGTGTTAAACATAAACATTTGAATTCAAATTGTGTGTGCTACAATTTAAAAAGTGGTTACGGAAATGATCCATTGTACAGATGTATCGACAGACAAATGCCAAACCAGAGACGTAGACATAATAGGTTTCATATTTTAAGTTTATTAGCCTTAAAATTACCAATTTATCAAATGAAAATGAAAATCATTAATGTATCAACCAGTAATATTAAGTAACACACCAAAATCTTTGGGCGCAACCATCATGTTTTGCGGAAACCGCGACATATTGTTTTTCGGAAACCGACGATCGGTAATTTCCGTATGGACAATTTCAGCTGAAAGATTTTCGTTTCTAATGTTTTCCTCAAATATTCTACTACGAAATTGTTGTATAACTATTACACACATGAATAAGAAGTAATATTTCCCTTGATTTAGGTGAAGAACACTGTCTATAAATGCGTATTAATTTGCCTTTAGGTTCAACTTAAGTGCATAACATATTGAAAAATAAATAATATATCATTTTATTCTTCTATTCGATAGTTTTCAACAAGTCCCATAGCTCGGTCACTCAATTATATTGAAAATTATGACCTATATCTGATAAAACTTGTATTACTTATTTTTATCTGAAACTTCTATTACATTATTGTTTTTGTTTGGATAAATGTCGTCAATTGTATATATAGTTTAAAACATTTTGGCAAATATCTTATATAAAATGTAAAATATTTTAGAAAATATTCCCTTTAATCAGTATGTTGGTTTTATTAGATTTTTTATTGCGATAGCAAAAGAGTCTTTTGTAATATCACACAAATCGAAATTAAGCGATTAGGGTTGCAAAAATGCATTCAAACGCCCGAATGTAGTAGAATTTGGGCAGACGAAGTATGTATGGTAGTTAACATTGAATTTTTCACTTTAAAAAAACTTTTCTCTAAGATTTTCTTCTAAGAATTTTGGTAAGAGCCTTTTTAGTTCATTTTTCTAAGACCATTTAAGGGAAAAAACGTTGTTAGAAAATACAACGAATTTTGTTCGTGAAACAATTTTGTAATTGACCAAAAGCGAAGGTCTCAATTAAACGCATACGGAAAAACCCAGACAATGTTGAAAATGCATACGATATGAACAAAGAAGGGAAATGCAGACGGTGATTAGTGTCCGTAATTATGGTGTTTATTATGGTTTCGTTGTTTTAATTTTTATGTTTGACGTTAACAATACATAATAAATACTTAAATATTGATGTTTTGTTAAAAAAGTGGCTTTGAAAATAGATTTTGCCCAGTTGGAGCCGAGTCGTTTCCGCGTGAAACGTTTTACCGTATGCGTTAGAGTGACCGCCTAAAAGCTTAACGCTTTTAAAATGGCTGCTACTTTGAAAATATGATTCAATACTAGATTTTAATGTGTTTAAAACTTCAAACACATTGTTGTAATTGCGCATTGACTTAATCCTTGTTTTTGCGAAAAACCAAAAATACCTAAATCGCTCAAACGTTACGAGTAGAGTAACAGTGTTGCAATGTGCATCGAATTAAGCGCGAATTTGCGACAAGTGTTGTGTGTATAAAATATTCAATGGAAAGCATGAAATGTATCAAATCTGAAAAGAAAACAGATGGTTGCATAATGGTATGTGTGAAATAATGTACATATTTATTTCACAGTTATGCAATTTTGTAACAATTCACCTTCGTCGCGATTTGGAATTCCCGTTTCTACAATTAGAGTATTTTACTTGAACAAATAAACACACTTTAACCAGCGAAAAAAAATCTGCACCTAAAAGGAAAGAGCAATCTTTTTTCTCGATGATGTTTGATCCTCTGCAATTTGATGGGGTAGGAGTGTGGTTTAGCCTGTTTGTATGGGTTAAGCAACCATGACCTCATGCGCCACATATTGTCCGAAGGAAACACAAATGACAGTCAATAGTGTTTTGAGTCTGGCAGATTTTGCAACTGCACTATTGAACATACTGTTGTTTCTGTACATTTAAGTCCCCGTTCGCGGAATAGATCGTTGTTTTGCATATAAATCGTATAGCGAGAAATAAACTTTACATAAATTCATTGAAATATATTTTGTATCGAGGTTGACATCGAAAACCTGGTCAAAATCGGTTTTGAATCGATAAAATAATAAACAGTGGAAACCCTCTTAACCGGATCCTCTCTATACCGGAATCCTCTCTAAACCGGACAAAATTTTCCGCTCAAATTTGTTCCCCTATAAAACCTGCGTAAAATATCTCCTCAAGACCGGAATCCCTCAATTCCGAATACCGGTTATTCTTTTGATGAAAATTGGGTAATTCCATACGAAATTGTAACTCTCTAAACCGGTCAGGAAAGGTTTATTGAACCTCATACCTAGAGTCCAAAAACTTGTGAATAGCGGGGTTAAACACGTGTGAAATTACTAAGGTGGTCAACTTTGCAAACTGTAAAAATCGCAAAACAATTTAAAGAGACTTGGCCTGTGATGTAAATATCAATCAATATAAGTGATAATACTGATTATAATTACTGATAACAAAAGGTTTTTCAGTGTTTTGTTTTTGATGTAGGAAGTCGTGTTAATTTTTAATAAGCTTAATGTTATTTATTTTATTTATTTTTACAATGGCTAATTTTGTGTCATATAAAATGTGATTTGTAGAGTTGTTGAAGCAGTTTCATTTAGATATCCATCTAGCTTTTCAAATAGGCAATTCAGATAACTAAGAATTAAATGTCCGAACCTCCTTCTAAGTGAAGCCGCGTGGAATTGTCTCTAGAAGACAAAATCAAACTGATCAAAGAGTCAGAGATGTTGCCTTACCTACACAAGATGCTGTCAGAGAAATATGGTTTGGAAAGTCTATGTACATGTCTCATTTGTGAAAACAAATCTTCACCCAACACAAGTCGGTTTAACAATGCGATGCAATTTGAAAATATCAACAAAGTTGTATGAGACTGGTGCTGTATTGTAACGTCTAAGTCATTGCCGATTTCTATTCCGATCGTACAGGAAATGCACTGAGCTTTGCTAAGGAACTTGGACTTATTGACATTAAAGCGTCTAATGGGTGGATGTGTCAATTTCCCCTCTAAACCGGAATCTCTAAACCGGATTTTCTCTCGGTCCCGGAGGTGGTCGGTTTAGAGGGGTCCACTGTATAAATAATCATAAATAATGCAAAAGGCGAAAATCATTGCAGCGTCGCGAGTTATGCAAATTATATCTATATTTAGCTTTCGCTTAACATTATTAGCATATGGAAGATAAATACATAGATTGAGCAAAATGTAGCGTTTCGTCTGTAATAGATGTATTTGCATTTGTTCGTACTTTCCCTCCGCTAAATTCGCCCGTATCCGCAATTTTGTTTGTTTAGGTTTGAATTAACGTGTCGAATCATAAATATTAATCAGGTCGTTTTTGTACATAACTCAACCCCAAATTAAAATCGCTATATTGTTTGTTTTCAACCGATTTAAATCGGATATTCAGTGGTATCCTCCATAAAAAAACACGTTTCTTACGATTCTGTCCATATATATTATCGCGACGGGAACTTGAATAAACAAGTAACTATATCACAGTATTTCATTCTTGC